>NC_139345.1:139146160-139348660 GCF_055883805.1 Amblyomma maculatum
AGAGCTCATGAGACTTTGTTGGAGCGCTCTGTCAAGCTTTGCAAGAAAGATATCACTTAGCGATGGAGCGATGCAAGATCATATACCGATCCCTTTCTTTTGAATAGAAACAGTGCCCTCCCATTCTGCATAGGGTGACTGAAGATACACAGCAGCAGATCTACAAAGGTTTCTGCAGAAATGCCTCAAGCATTCTCAAAGGCAACCACTCCGTAGACGTCAGTTGCTTCACTAATCCATTTTAACGATTTGCCATGAGGAATGAAAACATATAGATCTTTGACGTCAATGGAAAATGTACGGAGCGCCTTGGCCGGGTCAGTTTCTAGAAATCCAAATACTCGTCCGATTTTTTTACCTGATAAGCGTTCTTAATAATTAAATTAGCTAGGTTTTCTTTTTTTAAACGTCCCAAAGCTCTTTCAGGTTCAACGTGTCTTAGAATAGGGGTTACTCTGAGATTATCTGGGAGCAGGGAAGGAGGGTTAATCACAGGAAGATCGATAGGGTTGAGCGCATCTTGCTAAAGTATTCAAAGTCGTTTTTGGCGCTAACAAGACGTGCCATTTGACGATCTCGTTGCTGTATGAGGTCTCCCTGGGGCAAGAACAGCCCTGTAGAGTATAGGCACTCAGTGAACGTGACCGTCTTGTAAAATATACGAAGCCCAACCTTAATCTGATGTCTTTGGTGACATGTTACAATAAGGAATGAAACTCTATACTCATACCTGCCACCTCTTCCGAATTTTCCGTAAAATGTACGAATTTTGACCGGTCTTACCATTTTACGAATCTTGCGGGAAATTTTACGGAAAATGTTTTATTTTCAGAAAAAAAGGTGCGGACATCTATTAACATCATGGCCTCCGAGATAACACCACACGCGCGGAAGGGTAATCTCGGAGTGTTAACACTATTATGGTAACTTTGGCGGCCACGAGAGGGCAACACATATTTGTGATATTATCATCAGCAGCTGCAAACGTTGTAGTGACTTCTATCGTCTACTATGGGGAACACGAGTCCATATCCAAAACTCGATACCACCTCCGCCAGGCAAGTGGCTGTTTCCTTTGTTCACGTGTTTGAACAACTTTGGTGTTGGCCTCTGTTTTTGAGTGATCTGTGACCGCGTCCGACTCAGTGTTACTGAAGTTTTCGTAGTAGCGGTTTCGCAGTGCAATGGCGGGCTCAAAGCCGCGGCAGTACTTCGAAATATTTTTGAAGTCGTACGCGGCAGAATTTCGCGTGCTTCGTGCCGTCTAAGTAAGGAGAGAAGTTCGGATTTTGCACCACGTGTGCCTGTGATGTTAACATTTCACATGGTGGCAAGTCCGACATAAAGATCCACATCGCTTCGAAAGAGCACCAAGGATACGTGCGAGCCGCGGACAGCAAGCCGAGCCTGACAAGGTTTGATCGCAGTGACCGCGACCTCGGTGTGATTCATGCAGAATGCCATTTCACGGCGTTTTAAGTTGAACACAACATACCGCTCAGTGTCAGTGATCACGCTGGACCATTTTTCCGGAAAATGCTCCCCAAGTGCGAGGAAGCCAAACGCTACGCCTGTGGATGGACGACGACGACGGCAATGGTTCGTGAAATGGCCGCGAACGCAGAGACTCTTTTGCTGGATGCCCTAAAAAGCAGGAATTTTCAATTGCTGTGGACGGAAGTAACAATAGGGATACGCAGCTTTACCCAATTGTTGCGAGATACTTCGTTAAAGAGACCAGTAGAGTTGAAAGCCACCTCCTTAGCCTGGATACAATCCAAGGGGAAGCGACGGGTCAGAAAATTGGAAATCTGATTCTGGACGAAATGCAGTCCCGAAGGTTGCCTCTTGAAAACCTGTTGGCATTTTCTTCGGACAATGCCCATGCCATGATTGGCAAAAAAAAAGACAGCGTTTCGACTGCATTGAGGGAGGCCCAACCAGCTTTGATTGGGGTTGGTTTTCCACGCCACCTCATCAACTTGGCCGCCCAAAAAGGAGCTGCATGTCTTCCTGTAAAGATTGATGAGGCCTTGGTTGACATTTTTTTTCTTTGAGAAAAGCTCAAAGCGGGAAGATCGACTGAAAGACTCAAAGATTGCACAACGTCGACCTCAGGAAGATGCTGAAGCATTCGCCGACACGTTGGCTGCCTTTGGGGAAGTGTTTGAAGAGGCTGTTGGACCAGTGGAAACCACTACTTAGCTTTTCTTGAATGAAACAAAACAGTGCAATAAGCAGACCTTGTTTTTTGGAGTCTTACCAGGTTCCCAAGACTTCCCTACAAATCGCCAAGAACCCTGCGCCGGCCTCAAATACTGCTGCACACCTTCTCAAGACTGCTGCAGGTGTTGGAGTTCTTTCTGCACCACAAGCAAAGAAACTGAAACTTCAATACGAGGCATCTGCAGAAGCTAGCCACGTGACCCGTGAAGAGCGCCTTTTTCTTTTTTTTTTGTTATCGGAGCTAAGCAGGGCATGCTGTCCTTTTCTCCAAAATGTTATACCTCTTTTTGAGAAGACAAACTGCCTACTTCAGTCACAGGCTTCTCAGATTCATGTGCTCAGGGGCCTCTTGAACCGCCATCTCGACGATCTCTTGACTCGATTTGTGCGGCCAGGTGTTCTCAAGGGATGCCATTCATTGCCTGAAGTTGCCTATGGAGCTGTAGGGAATCAAAAAGATGACAAAGGCATCGCCATTAGCATGACAACCTCCTCTGTAGTTGAGACGCTGACCTCAAATGAGAAGGAGCAGTTCTTCTCGGCTGTACGTCTCTGCTTCACTGCAGCATGTGACTATATTCGCCACAGGTTCCCGCTGGAAGACGTCAGCCTGAAGATGGCTGAAGTTGCACAAGTGCAGGCTCTAGAAATTGCTTCATTCAGCAGTGTACTTCATTTCATTATGGCGTTTCCTGCTATTCTGCTCCAGCAGAGTGGGGAAACAAGAGAAGAAACAATTGATGCACTTGAAGTGGAGTTTGCCAACATACAAGCTTACCAGATCCCAGCAGACATACTGAATGAGCCAAGGGGCGAAATCCAGCGGTCGCAATTGGGAAGCACTCGAGATGTCGCCGGATCGCCCAGATTCCGCAGAATCTCAATGGTTATGCTTAGCGTACTCTCCATTCCCCACAGTAACGCTCAATGTGAGAGATATTCAGCTCTGTCAACAAAACGTGAACGGAGTTTCGCTCATCTGTTTCCGAGAAAACTCTAGAAAGTGGGCTGGTGGTGAAAGGACACCAGAGTGGAACCTGCTTTGAGCAAGCCTACACAGAGAAGTTTTTGAAGCAGCCGAAGTCAGCAACTGCAAAAGCGTTGCAAATATAAATCGTGACACAATGGAGTTTTCGCTCATTACTGTACGGGACACAGATCTTGCTTGTCGGTGAGTGAGCAAGGGTGTCGTCAAAGATGAATTCTTGGAAGGTAAAAAAAGAATAGCCCCCTCCCCCCCCCGGTCGCGGAGGTTTTACGACTTTTGACTTTTGAAATCTTCACGTTGGCAGGAATGGTATACCGAATGTTGCTCAATGCTAATGCATGGACAAGTTGCCCGACTTCCCCCTCGCGTACAACGGCGTCTTTTTTGAGATTCCGGTGAACTAGATGAGCCAGCTGATTGCAAAAGTTTAGCAATTGTAGAAACATTGGCCTGATTAGTTGACTCATTGATGTGAAGTTCAAGCATCCAGCAGCACGATACGCGAGTGATAGGTGACCAGACATTTCGATATTATTTAGTGTTATGCTGACGCTGATAGCGAGTTTTCGCAATCAGTAGCAATTCGAATTTTTGAGGTGCAGGAAATTGCTCTCGTTGTCAAGAAAACTAGTGACTACATCGATACCTTGCTTCAGGCTCTCTACTGCTCCAGGAAACCTAGAAGTGCACCAATGAGTAAGGTCGTCTACATACGATATATGTTTTAAGTTGTGGTAAGACGTTAGAATACGAGATAGGGGAGCTATTTCAAAATTAATACGGTGGGTGACATAATAAGGCCCTGAGCAGTACCACGCGGGAGGGGCAAAGGATCGCAATCAGATTCGAGCCGACAGAACTTGGCCCTATTGTCGCCGAGATAGGCACTGAGGTAGCCGTATATCTTTGGACCGCAGCCAGTAGCGGCAATGATGTTTAAGAGAACATAGTGGGAAAGGTCATCAAAGCCCTTGGGCACATCAAGTGCCACTGCGGATTAGATCTGAGAAGAGGGCGGAGGGTCAAATTCGTGCGCGAGGAGCAAAAGGTGGTCCTGAGTAGGCATACCTTTTCGGAAGCCATTTTGTTGAGAGGCAACGAAATCGCTTCATTCAAGATGAACCTTAAGCCGATTGAATGCCATGCGTTCCACAGTATTTCCCAGGCATAATGTAAAAATACTGGGCAGGAATTTTGAACCATTCCTGTTTTGCCTGGTACTGGCAGTAGAGTTATAAGTGATTGTTTCAGAGATGCTGGGAGGGTGCTTTCTTCCTAATGTGACGTTATAATGCTGAGAAAATGGTTTTTGACCTTGTCTGATAAGTTTCGAATGAGTGATTACACAATCTGGGCTTCAAATTGGCCAGACTTCCACTTTAGATGTTCTGAGACCCATTCGAGATCCCAGAGGGTAAACGGCTCGAAGAGTTCTGCATTGAAGCAGCAGTGTACTGTGGATAAAAACTGGGTAGGGGAGGAGGAATATAAAGAAAGAAGTACATTCGCACTTAGCAGCAACTAGTGCTTCTCGAGAGCGGGAAAAAGGCATTTTGGGTAACGTAGCGCAAAGAAGACAAGGACAAGAAAGAAGGGATACACACACGAGCGCTCGTGTGTGTATCCCTTTTTTGGTCCTTGTCTTCTTTGCGCTAAGTTTCCCAAAATGCAAACTCACCAACTAACTCAATTCAGCATTCTTGTGCGGGAAAAAGGCGCCGGTTGAGGACCTAGGAGTCTGCTGAGTAAGTGGCAGGTTGTTTTTTGATTTAGCGTGCCGTTCATGGTGTTACACATTTTCATCAATTTATTCGTAACAGGTGTAACACAGTGTTCTTTAACCTGTCGCGTAAAATTAAGTGACACGCTCAGGCAGGCGTGAATTGCCAGGCATAGTGCGAACAGTGCGCAAGGGTCGTTTCCGCTTCTTCCAGATACGGACCAGGCAAGGGTCGGGATTATCTGTAGGGGCTGAAGTGAACTCTCCTGTGTAGCTCGTTTTTGGCCTGCTTGAGTGCTTTTGTTCAGCTCTGAGGAATACCAGTAGTGTGAAGTGTGTTGCATATATTGTGAAAGGAATTTCAGTTTTTGTGGAAAATTCTGTGTTTACATGGACGCGTGCAGCTAAGGGCAGTGATTTGAATAATTTAATGGTCGCTGAGCAGTTTTTCTTCTCTAACTTGACAGGGGACATCTCTACGCTCCCGACCCACTGTGAGGTCTAGCATGTTCGGTTGCTGATTTCTGTAACCTTCAGAAGTAGTGGAATTTGGGGCATTATAAAAAATTATTTCACCTTTGTTTTATGTACCGTTGGGTATGTGGCTAGGCCGGCGAGTGCGTGGGTAAACCCAGATAACGTGCGTGGCATCAAAGCCCCTACTTATCAAGAAGTCGGAGCCTCGATGCAAGCTTCAAGTAAAGTGCATAAGCGGTTTGAGAGGTGTGTACTCTGAAGGGATTATAAAAATTGAGCATTGACAAATGGCGAGATGAGTTGAACAATGTAAACACCGTGAGGTGATGTTCATGATGGAAGGGGATGTCGATGGCCTCAAATCGGACTTGCCCACTGATATAAGTGGTCATCAATGGGGAACAATCGCTGTCATGAGCTGAATGCAGGGCACGGTATATCGGAATAGCTTTAAGATCATCTGGTATACCGGGTTATTATACAGGCTGAACCACAAGGAAACCGCGCGGAAACACCACGTCAAGAGAATCGCCGAGGATATGCGCGAATGAAGAAAACTACGACAAGTAGTTGCTTTTAGAGGAAATAACAGCAGCCCTCGACAAGGAGGAATATACTCTGCAAATAGAGAAAAATTCAGTAGGCGCAGTTCATGTAAGCAGTGGCATCATCGGCGTATGCTGTGACGCACAATGTGCCCTGCTGCCTGGTAATCGGAGACGTTTAGTATTAGGGTTGCGATGTACTGCGAAGAGGAATGGTTCCAATGCCAGGACAAACGCCACGGGTTAGAAAACACGAGTCACTTTCGCCGCTGTCAAGAAATCCAGTGCTCCAAATATCCTTATACGTCTCCTTAATTACTAGAAGGACAAAGGAAGTTGGGAAACCGAAGGCATCAAGGGTAGCATAAATGTACCCATGTTCCGAAAAATCGAAGGCCTTCTCTTGGTCGTGCGACACGAACAAGTCTTGAGAGTAGCGTTAGATGATGTACTCTATAATATAGCGCGCTACCAGTGACGTAATATGGATGTCGCGACCATGCACTGAACAAACCTGGTGGCATAAAACAAGGCATAGGAGCACAGTTACATGACATCAGATAGTTGTTTTGCCGTTATCTTAAAAGCAGTGGTTAACAAAGTAATCGGTCGCTAGTCTCCGGGGTGGGACGAAGAAGCATCTTAGGTATGAAAACAATGCGACCAGTTTTGAAGGAATCTGGAAACAAGCGTTGCCTGAATCAGATCTTAATTACCTTGTGAAAAGGGTACCCGAGCTATGCTGAAAGTTGGTGTAAAATTCCAACCGGAACCCATCCTGTCCTAGATGCCGAACCTTTTATATGAACATCAACACATCTTTGAATTTCTTAGAATTCGAGAGAGCTCCAAGGATGTCCTAAGACTAAGAGCCAACTTGAGGCAAGTTCGCTAATTACTGCGGGGCAACGGCTGATGTGAAAATTATTTCGACACTCTATGTCGAATAAACGTTTAGAGGTTGTCCAGTACATAATCGTAAGAGGGAATAGTTACTGCTGCATATTACCTGTCAATACTGCATATTTCACATAGATGTGAGATTTAGAAAGGGCGCTCTTTAATAATCGCATAAATATGCTTAGAACTGTTATGTGAAATCTCCAAAAAAGTTGATTACTAGCATGTATAACATGAATTACATAAATAAAATGGCACACTAAAATAGCATGGAGGGATTTCTGAGTATTAAGACCGGTTATGGTAAATTTGCCGCCGACTGCGCACTTGCATGGGCAGTGCCAATTGGGCTCGTCAAGTTCTTGCCGCATAGAACCCAAATATATTTTACAGCATCCGCAAGTACTCAAGAAAAGGCCCTTGTGCATGCCCGCTTTTCAGCACCGTCGCGGTTCGTTTGAGGTCTACTCAAATTGTGACTGAGCCGCCCATTTGGACTAGCAGATTTTCTATCTGCTTATGGCCCACATTTATGTCGCATCTATCGTAAAGTTCACTGCGAGAGACAGATGTGAGAAGCAAGCCGGCATTACCACGTTCCATCCCAGCCACAGCTCAAGCGGAACCTATACAGTTTTGTGGTAGACAGCCCCATTTGGGTTAGCTCAGGAGTTTTTTGCACAAAGCCCAAATTTTTCTGGGACAAACCCTCAAGTACCCCACAAGGGAACTAAGTAGGTAACGTGCGAGCAGCCCAATCTTGCCGTTCACGCAATCCACGTGCATACGGTATACTATTGGCCTTTTGAGTCGGCTCCCCAAAAAGCCTAGATTTTTGCTTTTGCTGAAAGTCCAAAGTTGCTTTGCTCTACCTTAAAGTATATAAAGAGTGGCACCTGATGACCTGATCTGCTCAGCTATGCATTGCCATGCGTATATTATGCCCAAATGTGATAAATCGGGGCAAGCCGAATTCGGGCTTGCAGGGTTGATGCCTAAATCAGGCCGCATGACTATTATGATGTCTGCTCCCGCCCAACTTGCCCATGAGGAGCCCAAAGGGGCAACCTATTGTGTGCGGCTTCGGTTGCCATGCGATGCGTTCGCCTCATTGAGAAGTGCCTCGCTCCTTCATTCATCGAACGAGGACATTATTTTTTCGCCCGGTGCAAAATGGCGTTCGCCAACGGGCCTCTCACCCACCAAATCTAGCTACCTAACTCTGGGTGGAATAGACAATCCGAAAGAGCCACGAGGCACATTCACTTAGATTTCTACGCATGGTATGGCTGCAAGAAAAAGCATGAGTATCAGAAGGATTTTTTTATACAGCGGCGCTTGGCAAAAAAAGCCTAATTTTGATGCATTTGCAGAACTCAGTCGTTTTCAATGGATTCTTCTGTAGGCTGGAAGCACGTCTGGCTATATCATGCGTTTCAAATTCCGTCTTCAGAAGCCCTGAAGAACGTTACCTTTTCCAGGCAGGGCGCGTAGCTGTGACTCTTGCAGCATAACAAGCAATTCAAAGTGAAATACATTTTTGTTAATTTTGCACCAAAAAATAAACAAGAAATTCAAAACAGTGCATGAAGTTATTAATCCTATGTTGCAGTTGAAGTGGATACGCCTGCCTACAGAATCACCGAAAGTGCAGTCCAATAAACGGAGTGATTAAACGGGAGGTGCAAGCAGCGGCCGCCATTACGCAGCAGCGCGGCTTGCCGACGTAGCAATATTCTTTTTTGGATCCCGGGCCATGCGGGCATCCACGGCAACGATGAGGCCGACGCACTTGCCAAAGCGGCCCACTCAGACCAGGTAAGTATGACTAATCATGTATCTGCCTTTGACTTTTCCAGGCTCCCCCTCAAGAAGGCTGTGAGGGCCCTGCACCCCGATCGGCGGATCGCCGAGGGGAGGACATTCCACCGCCTGTCCCACAAGCTCGCCCGCAGGGAGCGAGCTCTCCTCCTACACCTCCGCACCGGAGGTTCCTGGACGCCCACGGAGCTGTATGTCCGTGGCCGGGCCCCCTCCCCAGCATGCCCCTCCTACGGAGATGCAGGAACGCTGGGGCACCTCCTCTGTGTGTGCCCGGCACACGCCCACCACCGTCGCAAGATGGAGGCAGGCTACCGGGCCCTCGGACTCCCTGCTGCCACCGAGGACCACCTGCTCTTCCCGGCCAGGAGCCCCCTGGCAGCCCACCGGCTCCTGCTGGCCTTCCTGGAGGAGTCCGGCCTGGCTGCACGACTGTAGCCCACCACCGGGCCTGTTTACCTGCTGGCCACAGCGCTGGCGACGGAGCCGAGGACGACGACGAGAGCGACTCCACGATGATGACCCCCCCTCCCTCCCAACATCCCATCTCCCCTTCCCTCCGGACACCAAGAGTGCCGCCGCGAATTGAGGCCGTCATAACCCGTGTCCGGTATCCCCCCCCCCCCCCCCCCCCCGAGAATAACCCAAAGACCCCAACCAACCAACCAATATTCTTTTTTTCACGTGGTCTTGAACTACACGGTCGGCATCATTTGATATCAGCACCTATGACCGGGTATGCGGAATTAGGAAGCTATTGTTGGGGAACATGTGAAGAGTTTCCATGTCACGCACATCGACGGACACGTTTTCTGGCAGTTTTTCGAACAAATTCGGGCCGAAACCCATTCTCAGAAAGGCTCATATAATCCTAAGGTTCATATAATCATATAATATTTATCTCGACTCAAGGTAATCTACGGGACATTGTTTGGTCATGCAGCTCCGAAGCCTTCCTGAATTCTTTGATAAACCTCTTTGTTCTGGTGTGTAAGCAAACACGACACATTTATTATGCGCTTCGGTGTGTACACCTGGAAATGAACTACTTACGATTTCCAGGAAGACGCGAGAGAGTAAGCTCTTTATGTAAAGACGGAAATGTGGGTTTGCAACATACGCCGCATGTTTCCATGCGATGTATCGTAATTTGCACTTGGCGAGTGAGACTGCGTTAGCTCAGTTCAATTACTCAGAAAATGCTAAGCATTGTTGAGGTTAATATCTTCGCTTAAGTTGTTGAATCAATAACTTCACTTTGACTATCACTGATGTTCAGGCTATCTTACATATTGACTGCTTGACTTGACATTGAAATACAAGAGTGCTGAGTCAAAAAATCTCTCTGCTATATAAGCCGTCTTTAGACAGTTGTGTGTTCTGTGGACATTGAGAAGCCTACGAGTCAGGCTCCACTGGGCAAGCCTCTCAATAACCTCGACACTGAACAGCTAGATCGACGGCGTAGAAACGTACTAGACAGCAAGGTCACTCTACAAGGCAACTCCCATCTTTTTGCTACTATAACCGTGATTATGGCCATATTTTGCGTAAGGGATATGCAGACACTATTCATTATTAGGAAGCAATCAACGCATTCAAGATAGCTTTGCAGATGCATGAGGGCCGCAAAGAATAAAGCCGTCGCATTCTAGCACGTAGTTGGTTATAAGTGCTTGTGCTGTTGAATACAAAGCCCTTGTGAAAAAACAATTGGTGCAGTCCTCTATGCCTTCATTAATTACTCAACTTGGATGCATCCATCGACGCAGAGAAAATATCGTTCTTGCGAGTATTTCAGTGGGCGCTCCAATCTTTTGAGACCATAGACGTTTGTCTCGTGAGAGGCGTGTACAGTACCTCTGGGCAGAGTGCGTTATTGGAGTATGTGAGCGCGGCGTGCAATCACGAATAGTTATTTATCGAGTATTTGAGTGGGCGCTCCAAACTTTTGAGGACAAAGACATCTGTCTCGTGAGAGGCGTGTACAGTACCTCTGGGCAGAGTGCGTTATTGGAGTATGTGAGCGCGGCGTGCAATCACGAATAGTTATTTAGCAGAAACAAATAGTGTCCAAACCAGGGCTCCAACTCGACCGTTCCGTGTCCCCGCCTAGAACGGCAACCATACTCTGCGCCGAATTCCAGAAAACGCGTTTATAATTCACCTTGTCTATTGTAAGGATGCTGGTGGGGGTTAACGAACTAATAAATAATAACTATTATTAATAAAACTATTGCGATAAAAATAAATAAAAATATGTTAAAATAACAGCAGATCACGTGTCGGGTGTCCATGAGGAGCAGTAACACTCAGGTATTCGCATTTCTTCAGCCCAGGTTCTGCAGAGCCCTGAATGTTTCTGCACACATTGGCCTTTTTTAAACAAGTCGTCGTCTCTTAACGTATTGCTTTTTTAGCCTTACGTCATTAAGATAGCATCTCTGACAATTTTTTAAAACAGTTTCCCTACTTTGTGATGCGCGCAGCCTTATCCCGAAAAAAGGGGGGTGAGAGGGGGGGCGCTTTCTAGGTTGGAAACCCTGGACCAAGACAATTTTATGCACCCCCTTGTCCAGAAAGAGTCGTATAGCTTTACTCTGTAGACGTATGTCAGCACTTACGTTAATGCAACTAGTAATCTCTCCGCTATTGTAAGCTTTCTTTCCCTTGAGGGATTTGCCTCAACTTTATGCATTGTATATATATATATATATATATATATATATATATATATATATATATATATATATATATATATATATATATATATATATATATATATATATAAAATGCATAAATAAATATGCGTACTTGGTTGCTAGAAGTTTATATACATGTGAAAAATTGCTTCATACTATTTCCAAGTTTATTTCGAGTCGATGTTTCGGCAGGAGCCCTAAGAAAGGCAGGGCTCCTACCGGAACGTCGACTCCAAATAAACTTGGAAACAGTATGAAGCATTTTTTCACTTATATATATTGTAATAATCCCGATCGCCATCAGCTCGCGCGCCAACCCGAAGAGGTAGACGGAGTGGAGCATAAAATGTAGGGCCGTTCTGATAAGACGATGTAGGAAGCGCACCGCGCGTTCCAGCGGTTACTTGAGCGTAAGTGAGTTGGGCTTGCACAGGAGCGATGGGATTACTAGAAGGCAGCGCTTCGGCGACTTTCTCCTCGATAACTTGGCGGATAGCCGGCGATATGGATTGCGCGTTGGCCGGCGCTAATTGCGAAATGCAGACGGTCGGCTGAACTGGATGGAGGAGGGACAGCTGGCGTGCAACTTCTTTGCGGATGAAGTCTTGGATATTCTGCATAAATTGAGACTGTTCCGCCGACGACGTAGCCAGTGCCAAGCCAGCAATGCCGGCAGGTGCGGCAGCACGCCGCGTAGAAGCGCGTTGCTTTCGTAGCTCGTCAAACCTCTGGCACAGGGTTATAATGTCGGATACGGAAGTAGGGTCCCTGGCCGACATCATATAGTACGCATCATCAGTGAGATCTTTTAGAACATGTGTGACTCGTTCGGGCTCGGACATGGACGGATTGACCCGCTTGCAGGGGTCAACCACGTCCTCAATGTAGCTGGTAAACGTTTCCTCGGGAAGTTGAAGCCGTGCATTGAGGCGTTGTTCGGCGCAGAGTTTGCGTACAGCAGGACGGCCGAAGACATCCGCGAAGTTCTTCTTGAAGACAGACCACGTCGAAAGATCAGCTTCGTGGTTTCGAAACCACAAATTTGCCACGTCCGTGAGGTAGAAGAGGACGTTGCTCCGTTTTATGGAATCGTCCCAGCGGTTGTAAGTGCTGACGCGCTCGAAAGAGGCCAGCCAGTCGCCAACGTCATAGTCGTCGGTACCACTGAAGAAAGGTGGGTCACGGGGGCGTTTTGACCCGGGACAGAAGATGGTGGCAGGAGTGGCAGGGATGGGCGCCGATGGTTGGCTGGGAGCGTCCTGCATGGTTGTGACCGAAGGCGGTAGCGTGCGGTTCCGAAGTTCCAGTGTGAAATTGTCGAGGAGGACTGGGGCGACGACCGTGACACCTCCACCAAGTTTAAGGTGTTTATTGGAGCACCAAGACCGTAGGAAACGTCCGCAAACCGAAGCGACGGGGTAGCGTTCGAACCAACAGATTGCCAGCAGTGCAGTGCCAACAAGGCTCCGGCTCCACTTCGTCTACCGCTTCGGGTTGGCGCGCGAGCTGATGGCGATCGGGATTACTACAATATATATATATATATATATATATATATATATATATATATATATATATATATATATATATATATATATATATATATATATATATATATATATATATATATATATATATATATATATATATATATATATATTGTAGTAATCTCCACATTTCCCAAAGTAATTGCTTGGCTTTGAATATTTGTATGGTTGTGAGTACGACAATATTTCCAATTAACTCTGTATAAATATGTTGCAGTATGTCCCCACTGCATACAGAATGTATTGTCTTCTCTATATGCGGCTATTTCTATATACTTGTATTTACTTCTATTAGTCATTGCTCTATACATTGTGCTTTTGTGTATCACCATTTCCCTGTTTATTGCATTTGGGAACTCAACGCAAAATAAATAAATGAATACGTCATAAAAGAGCATGCAATACATCTGATGTCAAAAGGCATTGGGAATCGATGATGAATATACCTAAGGTTAATTCTCTTCTAGCATGAATGCGTTACTTTCATGTCTGGGAGCGGTTGCAAACAGCATTTCATGTGGCGGGTGCTGGTGCTGTTGTACTACATTTTTATGCGATGACGCTGAATGCTGCGTTCTCCAGAAAATCCTGTTTCAGTGTTGTGGCAGGCATCGTCTTGAGCGAAAAATGACGGGAACAACTCTGACAGGTGAAATAGCTACCAGGTGACACAATCATGCTCTTAATGTGGTCAGGCAGTGTGGCGAAAGAGACCATGTGAGATTATCGATTTGCCACGGGCTTTACATTTGAGAGGGATAGCGATATGTGAAGACATCATTCAGATATCGTAGAATAGTCTTTTAATTGCCTGAGAGCTAAGCTAATGTATGGTTATAAACATTTTGCTCTAATAATTGACAACGTTTCCTAATGTTACAGAAGTAATACTCGTGTGCAAAGCAAGACAGTCATTTAAACCTGAAATCTTATGAAAGTTTGGAAAACAAGCGGTGTTGAAGTGCACAGGTGGCCTTTAATACGTATTCGGCCCGTTTGTTAAAATAGGTCGATAAATAGGGCGTAATCGTTGCTGTGGGGTGCAATAGGGCTCATATTTGATATTCTCTTTAGTAACTGCAATATAGACTGTCCACGGCATAGATAACATGCAGAAAAACAATGGCTTCAAATATTGTTTCGGTTTCTTGAACATTTGCGTATTACTGACGTTTCCTCAATCTTTTCACGTGAGATTGAGGGCGGAATGATAGCAGGAGGCTGTCACGATGAGCAGATAAGTTCGACTTGTTTATTTGCCTTGAAGGGAATTGTCTGCTGAATTGGAGCTGATACATGGATAAGACGGAAGAATATGCAAAGCTGAATGAAATAAACCATAGTACCAGAGCCCTTGAATTCTTTACTGATATGCCGCCTGTAGATTTGAGAGCCAGCAATATAAGCTATCCAACCCGCTTGCGCGCCAAGAAACTTTCTTCTCCTGTTGCTCTGCATTTGCGATACACCAAGCCATTCCAGGTAAAGTGTTCTTCAGTGTCTTAAAATTAAAATTAAAGCAGAGATGAAATTCATCCCCATAGCTTATTCGCGTGATTTAAGAGAAATCTAAGTGCAGCTTCCCAGCATGTTTCAGTGCAGTGGAGTTTAGATAAGCAGAATATTTTAAACGCAGTGATGAATCTGTCTATTCATCTCATCGCTAGTACGAATTAAACGCCTTTCGCGAGCGCCACCGGTTATCTCCAAGATGTTCCCTTCTTCTGCTGCCGCAGTACAGCCAACATGAAGGCCTTCCCTGTCCTGGTGCTTCTGGCCATGGCTGCGGCCGCATGCAAGCAGAAAAATGCGAGCAGTTGATTCTCAACAATAATTTTATATGTTTCTAGCCTAACTCGTTTTTTTTTACAGTATTCTGTGTGCGGCAGCTGATAAATAAAATTTCGCTTTTTTTCTATTGATGACAGAGTAATCTTTGCGAGCAAAAGCTTAGAAATTTGATGCCTCAAAACATCGAGATTAGGCAAGCACCAAGGTGTTTAAAATCTCCTGCAGAAATATTCAGTGTGGTCTATTTAATCTTGGAGCTGTTGCCCTGTCTGCCACTTACTATGGCTTCAAACTCAGTTCAGTTACGGAAGCCCTTACTTAAGATACTTTACTTAGCGCTTTTGGCTCAGAGAACAGTGCTAAAGACATTTTGAATATTCGTAAACGACACAGGATTAATCTAAAGAGGGAACTGCCGTGCGCATTAGTTGTACCTTAAGAGCACTAGCCTGCGGACATGCGCTAAACTTATTTTGCTTTCCCCTGTTGTATTGTTGATTTCTTTTTAAACCTTTTCCCGTATTTAGAGTAGCGAACACAGCGACTCACCAAATCCCCTTCCGTTTATATTCCTTTGGCTGTCCTGTTGGTACACAGATATTATACGTAGATATTGTGTTACCGTAGACAACGACAACTGAGTGAAGGCACAATGTTACTAAAGCAATTGACAACATTTTCTATATGCAGCTCCTATTCACTAGAGTAGTTCTTATGTTATGCAGATGTGAGAATACATACTTTGGGATTAATGTTGCCATGTCAATATCTCTGCCTATTTTTATGTCGCCTTCCCGCGGAAAGACCAAGGTGCTGCAGCAATGTAAGTTACCATACTTTCAAAAGACTTCGTTTTATAATGGAATATTTTGATGCCCATTAAATCTTGCTGCCAAATGTTTCTTTTCAGGAAATTTAGAGCAGAGAGTGGGGAGTCGCCGCTTATGAAAGGTGAGCACTATGCCTTCCGCACTATTAGAAGATGTTTACAAGTATTAAAGTTAAACTGTCCTTTACACTAAGTTTCCCTCTTAAGAGCGCGAGCGTCTAATGTTTGGCCTCAGGTTATCTTGCCTGTTATGTAGGGCTTTTAACTGCAATGTAAGAAACGATGAGTGCGATGATGTGGCGTCAACCTGCGCCGCCCACAGTCGCAGAATGAAATTCAGTCCTACAGATCGATTATTCAGATAAAAGAGGTGTGAGAAGTAGTCCGTTACTACAAGCCTTAGAGTTTTTCAATAAATGAATGCTCATTTACGGGTGATCCGTTGGCGCTATAAGTAATTTCGGACCCAAAAGGAGCGAGCTTTCTCGTGGGCTACATCGCTGTCTTGAGCGGGATTCTAGTGTGACTCTCACGTGTGCTCTATTTATGCGGCTTGTGTACATGCAGTTAGAATTTGTCCTGTTATATTAAAATTGGCTTGCTTTCACTCTTGACAAAAATAACGCTTCATCAAAATTACCTGCTTTATAGCACTTGCGTTTAAGCAATATAATGTTACTTAACAATCTTTCATTTATCCATTTATGTTGAGGGCTCTGCTTAAATGATTAAGTAACTCTCAGAACTACTATTACATGTAGAAAGAAAACAAAAAAACTCGCCTGTGATCCAATAATTGCAAGATTGTTCATTAAAATTCTGGCTGGTCGGAAATACCCTGTGAGAGCTTTAAAAGAGCCTATGCAGTAACGACAGCCTCACATTATTGGGGCGAGTTTTCTTGTAAACTTGGCCATTATTGCGTGCAGAATAAGCGTCTGCACAGGTGTATAAACATATGGAATTTGGGTGTCAAGGAGCGTTTGCTAATAACATAAAGGGACGACTGCGCCTATAGGAAGCCAAATTTTTCTCCTCTTGTGGTACTCATATGTGCTTTATATGCTAATTATTTTTTGTTTACCTGAAATATTCTTTCAAGCATTTGAACAATCACTCTAAGGCTCAGTGCTTTCAGTTTAATTGTAGAGGTGTTTGAAATATAAGTGATAAACATTTTGATTCTAGACTATCTGTTTCACCCTTTAAATTTGCCCCGATTTAAATACAGCGCATGAATTCAGTGAAAAAAAAAAAAATTAAACCCACGTGAGTGCTCTGTTACTGTTCCACTGTGTCATGCAGGACCACGTTTCGAACACGAAATACGCAATTAAGAAGTCTGCGCGTGAATACAAATAAAGAAAAATGAAGGCTACATTCAATGCGCCTCTTAAACGGATTCGCTTCCATTCTGTTTTTGCTTTATTCAAAACACTTGTTGACATCGTTCGGACGAGGTTAGAACAACCTCACTTTAATTTTGGGCGATCCTGAAATACGTGAAAAATTATAGTACAATTGTCTGCTCCTGCATATTTACCGCAAGCATCGCTAACAGAGGCAGGATGTTCGGTTTATAGAGCATTGTGCGAGCGTTTAGCATATTCTCGTCAAAAATCGACAATATGTGATTGTACATTATTGAATCTGTAGGTCTCGGATTAAGTGCCGGCAGGTTTGCAATGGGGGGAGGCGACTATTAAAATGATGATGCTGGTTCATGTCATAAATATTTTAAAAGATGGGGATTTTGAGTTGGGCTGTACTTTAGCGACAAATTTTTTTTAACTTTTGCATATAGTTGTTCGCCCATATAGCTTACCGAGTTCATTACCTCCTTAAATATCTAGGCCAGCGCAGTTTGGTCTGGCTGCGGTTTATTTGTCACCTTTTGTCATCCACGCGTTTAAACCTGTCAGCCTCTCACATGGCGTTTTCGACTTGCATGAAATACATTGTGTCTTGTGCTTATTTTCCGGCGTGATTCCGTTCCCTCAACGGTAGGGTCTAGTAGGGTCTTCTGAACAGTGGCACCTGGCGAGAGATTGTAAAATGAGTAGTAGCGGGTTTAAAGCTTTTCGTACTTGTTACTTAAGTGGCGCATTGTTCTCCATTGGTTTATCGAGATTGTGAAGTTTGTCGATGATAATCCTGAATTGTTGCCAAAGGTAGAACCTTTGATGGATCTAAAAGAGTTTAGAACGACGAAGCCAGCCCCAGGCAGGCTTATTATATCAATGTCGTGTGTGTTTGTGTTGCCTTGCAAAAGTCAGGCAATAAAGAAAAAAACCTTGCTTCAGTGGCGCAATGGATTGACACCACTTACCTCAGCACTAAGCGAATAAAACATCTGTTCGAATCCTGTATTTACAACTTTTTCTTTCTTAACTTATTTTTTTAACCGCATCATTAGCATAAGCTACCAAGCTTATTCCTAGGGAGTGTTCCCCTTTACGTTTCAATATGTAGGTTTTTTATTTCTTAATAGCCGCAAAACCAGCCTTGAACACAGCCACGAGGTGATGGCATGACAATGGTAACACTAATCAATTACCTTCACCGTAGTCATTTCCTGCCTTCAGTGAGTGTATGTTACCTTTAGGTTGCGTTCAGAGACACCTTTCGGTAACTATCGCCGTTTAAACCGCTGATAGGCAACCAGTGAGGAGAAAGAAGTTGCGGTACCCTACCGTTGAGGAGACGGAATTGCGCTATTTTTCGTGTATGTCTGTAATTGCACAGGCGTGTCTGTGAAGACCTATCATAAGCCTGGCTGGCGTTTCTTCAAACACGTGTGGCCGTTGTAAATATTTCGGAAGGTTCTTTGCGTCTTCTATACTGTTGAGGAGGTAGTTTGTGTGTTTGATTTATTCGAAACATTTGATGCCATTGTTCGGACGAAGTTAAAACCGCCTTCATTTGTAGGCGATTCCGGGATACGTGAAACAACATTCTGTTAGCGCCAGCATCGATGACAGAGGCGGGATGTTTGATTTCTATGCATATTGCATGAGTTTAGCATATTCGCCTCAAAAGTCGACCATGTCAGAGTCGATATTATTGAACCTGTACATGTCGGATTAAGGGCCGGCAGTTCTGAAATGAGATGAGAGCACTAGTGCAATGATGATTTGGTGCATGCCAATTTTTTTTTTAAATACAGGTTTTTCGATCGGTATCCCACGTATGGAACGATCTGAAGAAATATTGTGCAGTAGAGAGAAAAAAAAAACAATAACGTTTCGATTGTAACGGCGACGTGAATATTTCTACTAGATATTTCGATTTGGTATCTAGACGATGAAATTCCTATATTCTGGCAGAGTGCACACTGATTCTGCGACCTCCTGCTGTTAATGCTCAAATATTTTATTTTGTGAGATCAGTGATTTTCTAGCTAATAATTTACCTCGCTTTTTCTTTTTACTGATCGCTATACATTCGAGAACCCATCGAGCCACTGTCATTAACATCACGAAAAACATCAGCAGTTGGTATGGCATAGTAACGGGTATCGCCATTCAAGCAATCTCTAGAGCACTCACTTTACCACTGAGGCGGCAGAGACGCACCACATTAGGCTTCGTATCTTCATACCTTTTTTGCCGTCATACACGAATAAAGTTTGGAAATCTTTATTCCATCGATATGATGGGAGAAATGCCTTCAGTAAGGCATGGTTACGTATGGTTCTTGAATTTGGTGATGGCATTACCCAATAATACATAATGCTGTAACTTAGTCCTTTGTACTAACAAGAAGTAAAATTTATTTTCTTACTATGTAAAAGTCCTCTTATGCCACTCCACTAATGTGACTAGAACATTTGAGTGCTTACCCGGAACTGAAAAATAATGTTATACCTCTTAGGTTCTGACCTATCTGTGCTGGGGAAGGCAGGAAGCACATTGGAAACCTTGGGCAAGATCCTCCAAAAAGATATATCAGCGTTCACCGCAGAAGGCCGCCAGAAAGTCTTGGACGTTCTGCAAACTCTTACGAGTACAGAGCTGCACCACTCCAGCGACAAATATTTTATCATGCTGAAAGCTGTCCTTATTGCTGTTCTGAAAAGAATAGTGATTGGAGGAATTGGCGCTGCATTCGGCTCACTGGCTCAAATATCAAATACAGATGATATTTCAAACTTTCGGAGATATTTTATGCCGCTGCTGTGATATCTTCCAAGTGTTGTTAAAGCGTAACAAATTTGGAGCAATAAATGAATTTTATTAGATGATATTGTGGCTTATCGACGAGTAACTCAAATTATATTCACGCATGTCAAGGAAGCGACAGAGTTTCCAGGCCTTAAAGCTTGCGGCTCATTCTTTGTGTAATAGGTTTGCAGCACAATCGTAAGCAGGATAGTTTTAGGGCCTGGATACGTTTTCCCACAAAACCTTATTTCAGGACATTTACATTTTCAGAAATATAGTTAGGGAGAAGAAGGAAACAGCTTTATTTAACGCACTATTAGGCGCCGAGAATGTTTTGTGTCAGAGGCACAAATGCCAACTAGTCTTGCAGCTGGTTAGAGGCTAACCAAGCCCACCACATTGGAGGAGGCGGGTGCGGAATGTGAGGTGACAATTACAACTGTGCAGGAAAACCTGCCGTGTTTAATATTTGTATAGTGTTCAGGAGAACTGTGTAATGCGGGAGAAGGTCCGATGCGGAATAGAAACAATCGGGTAGAAGTAAGGAGTATTTATATATATGCATCAACGAATGAATATTTGCACGATTGTTAGGGATTTATCAGTAAAAGGAAATCTTCGAATAGTTTCTCTAATGTCATAAGGAAGATTTATATTGGTTTGTAGTAAAGAGTGCCGTCCACGTCGGTGCGTAAACCGGAGAATCTCAGGCGCCCGGTGCTGAAGTTCGCAGTCCAGGCGATGTACCACTTCGTTGGCTGGTATTCCAGCATGACCAGGAGTCCACCTCACTGTTACAGGGTGGGGAGGTAGTTTGGTAAAGGCTCTGTGCAGTTCATCCTGTAGTTCTTCAGAAATGCGACCCGTATGTAAGACGTGTATAGCCGGTATTGAATCGGTGTATATGGTATATCTTGAAGGTTAAGGAAGCGCTTATGCGAGGTCTTGAATACTGCAACTATTGACAAAGCCTCGAGAGTTGCTTTAGGCGAAGGATCTACGTAAAGACTGAGGGTATTATTCGCTACTTCGCTGCAGCTCTCAATTGAGTAAGCAGTCACTCAGACGTTAGTTCGTGATGCATCTGTGTAGACGATCATGAAATCGATATGATTACCATGATTGGAAACGAGTTATTTACTCGAGGCAGCGCAACGGCACTAGGCTAAGAGGGCACAAAGGGACAAAGAGAGCGCTGAACCTACAGCAGCTGTTTTTTCCGGAAGGTATCTTCATATATACTCTAACACCTTACAAAAACAAAAGAAACAGGGAGGAACGGAACAGTATAAATTGTTCAAACCCAGTCAATATGCGCTGCAGCTGTATCGCACGTACATGGATTATATGACAGTAGAGAGTTGTGCGCTCTCAACGAGAGGGCAACGGAAGGGGTGCACTTTGAACCCAGCTTCATGATTTTGGTAGCCTCAGTTATCTCTCTTGTAACTTTGCCCGTGTTTTTTGTAACAACTTGGCTGTTTTTCAACAACACTTGAAACATTGAAAAATCACGAAAGTGAATATCTGTGTTGCGGGCAGCGTTCTTAACGTTGTTTCTATGCTCCTTAACTCTTTCATTTAGACAACGGCCAGTTTGGCTCATGTATGATCCACCATACGACAACGGACTGAATAAACCACGCCATCTTTCAAAGGCACATTCTTCATCTTGTGGTTTTTCTTGCACGTATCGCCAGATTTCGAGAATTTCTCCGGGCCATATAACCTTCCACAGAAGCCACTCAATCTGATCGGTGCTGAAAAACCTGGCCCTACTCCAGCTTTTTTACCTATTTTTTTTTCAATTTGTTGCATAAAATACGAACATAGGATATTACTGCAGATTTCTTTGTTTTCAATATATCACCGCATTGCCCGCCTTCTACTTATTAAGAATTCATTCTGCTACTGACGTGTGAATATGAAGGGGTATTTTGCATCTGTTAGTCTTTCAAGAGGGGAGAAACAATAAGCAATCTTTCGGTGACAAGATTTGCTCAAGGCATTTTGAAAGCATGACGCAGCAATGCCCCTTTCTACTAGTTTGGAGTGCGGTCAGCTGTACGGAAGTAATGGCTTTTTACTCCTAGGTTCAAATTCCCAGCATACATGCAAATCACTAAAAGACAATGTCAGCTGAAGAAATGTAATGGGATCGTTAACAGCCACTTGATGTGTTATTTTTAGCGACGAAAGCATATCGGAAAATCACGCACAAGTCATTCATTTCAGAAGCGCAACTAGTCGAGTCATAGTCTAGTAAAATAAGGGAATCTACAACATATCAAAATAAGCTTGTCAGTATAGAGCTCATGAGACTTTCTTCGAGTGCCCGCCAAGCTTTGCAAGAAAGATGTCACTTAGCAATGGAACGCTGCAAGATCCTATGCAGATCCCTTCTTTTTGAATACGAACAGGGCCTTTCCTTTCTGCATAGGTTGCCTGAAGGTACACTAGCAGCAGATCTAAAAAGCTTGTTGCAGAAATGCTGCAAGCAATCTGAAAGGCAGCTGCTCCGTAGTAGTCAATTGCTTCACTAATGCACTTGTCATCAGGGATGGAAAAATATGGGTCTATGACGTGAATGGAAAATGCGCAGGGTGGCTTGCCCTGGCCAGTTTTAAAAATTATATTACTTAGTCCGTTTCCTTTACCTGATAAGCGTCGGCAATAGTTAGGTGAACTAGGTTTTTTTTTTTTTTTAACTTGCCCAGGCTCTCTCAAGTGCAACGTTTCTTAGAATGGGGATTATTTTATGGTCATCTGGGAGCGGGGAAGGAAACTTAATGATAGGAAGGTCGATAGCTTTAAATGCGACTTGTCGAGTATTTATCATTTTTTGGTGCTAGAAAGACCGGCCATTTGACGGGCTGAATGTTGCTTTATGAGGTCGCCCAGGGGCAAGAACGGCCTTGTAGTGCATACGCGCTCAGTGTACGTATATACAGGCACGTTAAAGACCATCTTGCAAAATATACTAAGCGCACCTCAATACGATGTCTTTTGTAACATGTTAGAATAAGATGTGGATCTGTATAAAGCATATTCCTTGGTGCTAATGCGTGGACAAGTTGCCTGACTTGCCCCTTGATAGCCGGGCGCATTTATTGACAATACGACGAACTAAATGTGCAAGCTGATTGCAAACTTAAGCGGTTGTAGAAATATTGGTCTTATTAGTTGACTCATAGATATGAAGTAAAAGGAACCAGCAGGAGAATACGCGAGAGATGGGTGACCTGCCATTGTGAGATTGATTAGTAGTTATGCTGACGTTGATAGCATATTTTTGAAATCAGCAGCAATTCGGATTTTTCAAATGCGGGAAATCACCCCACATTGTCAAGACAATTAGTGACTGCATCGACACCTTGCTTTAGGATCTCTTCAACTCTCCAGTAAACCCAAAGTGCACCAATGAGTTCGGTCGCCTATATAGGATGTATGTTTGAGGTTTGGGATAGACGCTCGAATACGAGATATGGGAGCCATTTCAAGGTTATTAGGGTGGGTGATAGAATAGCGGCCGGAGGATTACCAGGTATCAGAGAGAAAGGATCTGAGACAGATTCGGGCAAACAGAACTTGGCCCTATGGTCGTGGAGAAATGCGAGGAGGTAGCAGTACATGTTTGAACCACAGCCAGTAGAAGCAAGTATGTTAAAGAGCGGATTGTGGGAAAGGTTATCAAAGGCCTTAGGAAAATCAAGGTTCACTGTGGCTTAGATCTGGGAAGAGGATGGAGGCTCAAATTCGAGCGTGACGAAGAAAAGTGGTCCTGAGTAAACGCACCTTTTTTGAAGCAAATTTTTTGAGGGGGAACGAAATCTCTGCATTCAAGATGAGCCTTAAGCCGATTGAGCACAATCAATTGCATGGTCTTTTTGAGGCATGATGTCAGAGAAACTGGGCGGAGAGTTTGAGTCACTGTTGTTTTACCTGGCTTTGCCAGTAGAGTTATAAATGCTTTTCCAAGATGCTGGGAGGGTGGTTTCTTTTCAATGTGAGCGTGTAATACTGAGAAAATGGCCGTTTTGCTTTTCGGATAGGTTTCGCATGAAACGAATATAAGTGTCCATTAATGGGACCAATCGCTGTCATGATCAGCATGCAGGGCACGGTATACTGAAATACCTTGAAGAGCATTTGGTATACAAGGTTATTGTACAGGCTGAAGAGCAATGAAAGTGCGCGGCTTTCTGGATTACGGAATTTTCAGTAAGGTCAGTGGCCCTCATTTCTGACAAATAAAACGTGGCGTCAGGCTGGATAATACATCAAAGCTATAATAATACGACCACGTCTGAAAAATGATGAAAAACTAAAATCCAAACAGAAAATATTTGCGTCGAAAACTGGAATTGAAACGTGAGTCCTTACGCTCCACACAAAGGTACTTTAACCACTATTCCACGGCTAGTTTTTTTTTCTTTATTGCATGGAAAAGTACTTCAATGACGTTATAACTAGTTCGTATTTGTTTCCAAAATAAAACATTGAAATTTACATAAATATGAACAATGCTGTAATTACGGCAATAGCCAATAAATTGATTGCTTCTCGCGCTAACGTCGCCCGGAAGAAATAGGACAGGGGTATAAAACAAAAAAAAAAGAAATATTTTGCCGCATAGAAAACGGCGCAAAAGATTGCGACTGGGACGACAAGCGCAAGCCTCAAAGAGAAGTTTGAACGCAAGACTCGTTCTGGTTGATCATTGAAACCACCCTATATTTCGGCCCTCCTTGGCATTCTATCCAGACGTGACACTGGTGGAGGGGCTGGTTGGTTTTACAGGGGGTTACTTACGGCGCTGACAAGAGTATCAACGTAAGTACATAGTGCTTCATTGTCGCCGGCAGTTTTGGCAATAGTATCCGTGCAGTACTCTAGCAAACGTGCGGGTGTAGCCTAGGTGACCGGCGGTTGGCTCGTCGTGGCACGCTTGCAAAACTTCACCGCGGAGAGCTGATGGGACGACGAGTATATGACTGTTTCCCCCATGACGAAAGCTCTTCTTGTAACGTACTTTGTGGCGAGAATAAAGAATGGAGATAATACTCGTGCGAAATACATAGGCACAGCCGTAGTTCGCTTCTCCAAGAAATTAATAAGACCGAGCAATTCCTGATCTTCTCCCTGCTGTTGGGAAAGCTTTGCGTCGTCTATGACTCCTAAAAGCGCAGTGTCTTAAACGCTCATAGGGGGAGATTCGACCGGCGCTCACAAAAAGCAATCAGCATCCGTGCGCTGCTTTCTAGATTTATAAATAACTACAATGTCGAAACCTTGCAATCGAAGGCTCCAATGCGCGAGTTTCCCTGAAGGGTGCTTTTCTTTCGTCAGCCAATAGAGAGTGTGATGGTCGCTAACGACGTGAAAGGGGCGAGCGTACAAGTGAGGGCGGAACATCACAACCACCCATAGCACTGCAAGGCATTCTTTTTCAGTTGCCGAGTAGTTCGCTTCTGCTTTAGATATGGTCCTGCAAGCGTAAGCAATTTCTTTTTCCACAACATCCTGGCGCTGCACCAACACAGCACACAAACACACGTTGCTGGCATCCGCACGAAGCATGTAGGGGTGTCGACATCAAAGCGACGTCAGCAACAAGCCGACGTCGTTCACGTTGTAAGTATGAAGCCATACAACTCGGACTGACTGAAGTGAATCGACAAGTGTTTGGCGAAGAGCGAACAAGCTTTATTAGAGACGTTTAGTTTAGCGCCACCGCTCACCGCTACCGTCTACCGCTACCGCGCGAGCGTCTGTACGCATGGGCAGATAACCTCGAGGCCGAGACATGGCGTCAGAGTGCTGTGCTGACGACGCTCGGTAGCGGTAGACGGCCGCGTTAAGCGGGACCAGTAAACTGAAGGTCTCTATTAAAGGTTAGTACAATTTATAGCCATTTGGCTAGCCACGTCACCGCCGCTACTGCCGTTAACATGTGGCTTGGCCGGTATCTCGGTAGACAAGCACGTGTGCATGCTTCGCAACAATTCTCCACCCTTAAGGCGTGTAGCGGTCTGGGCGTCGAATATTCCTTTTTGACCTACACAGTGTCACTCCAGCACCGCCAGTCACCAGTGCCTCGTTTGTACGGTCCTCAGTATACGCGCCGCACGGCGTTTGCCCTTGAGACCGCGGCTCTACCGATACGTTTGGGCTGTTTTCAGCCATTGATGTTGCCGTGGGGGCCTCGGATATAAGCACCACTAATTCAAGACTGGTTCTCATGGTCTTAAGCTGGTCCAGATGGTGGCGATCTTACTCCCCATCTGCGATCTTTATGGTTATCATGCGCGATCCCTCGGTGGACTCTACCACACCTGGTTTCCACTTGTCCCTCGCTCCGCAGTTCTTGAACCAAACATCCTTGCGTAGTGGTTTGTTGTTCTTGCATGCATCTGCAGAGGAGAAAGGTCGTGACACTATATTATGCAGTAAACAGCGCGGCTTAAAACCTTGAAGCAAGAAAACTGGGGTTTTCAAGTTTAGAGTGGGGGATACGCCGATAGTGAGAAGGAATGTGGTCCATGCGAGCTTGCAGACTACCGCGCATGTTCTTGCTTAGCCCTTGCTTCACAGAACGTACCGCTCTTTCCGCCAGGCAGATAGACTGTGACTTGTAAGGAGTTGCCCACAAATGAACGATGCCATTGTGCATTATATATGCATGAATACCTCGCTACGAAACTGCGACCCACTGTCAGTCACAAGAGTCCACGGCAAGCCTAATCGGCTGAACATACCCTCCAGTGCTTCAATTGTTTTCGTTGAAGTGACTGTCTTCATAGCGCAACCTAATTCATTTCGTATGAGAATCAACCACAACCATCAACATGTGACCTTCTAAGAGACCCGCAAAATTGACATGGGTTGTAGACCAGGGCTTCTCCGTTTTCAGCCAAGGAAGGGGTAGTTGGGCAACGGGCATGCTGCCTCATTCTATGCATGTTGGGCACGCGCTGACAAGCTTCTCAGTGTCTCAATCCAGTCCTGGATACCAGAATACAGACCGGGCCAAATTCTTCATGGCCGTTATACCTTGATGCGCGTCATACAGCATACGCAGCATAGGTAGCCGGGCAGCCGTCGGAATTACAGCACGAAGATCCCAGTATAGAATTCTATGGCTGAACATCAGTTAGTCCTTCCTGTGCATATATGCGCGTAACGGCTCCTGACTAGGCTGCAAGTACCGTGGCAATCCATTGTGAATGTATTGGTGGACTTGCGCGATGTCGCTATCATTGCCCGTCACCATGGCCAAATTACTCGCTGAGAGCGGACCAGAATTTAGGTGATCGGTGAGAAGAACGGACTCACGCGTATCATCTTCTGCAGTCTTAGCGTTTTTCTTCTCCCGCACAGGCAGATAAGGGTGTTGGCAGGACACAGCGACTTTTCTGGCTTGAACTGAACTTTGTAGTTGTAGGCATTTAGCAGGAGAGGCTAACGCTGAATGCGTGCAGCGCCCATGGCTGGAACGGGCATGTCGCCAGACTGAACGGGCTCACGAGAGGTATGTGATCAGTGACGAGCGTGAACAGATTCCCGAGCAGATATTCCCGTAACTCTGTAACGCCGAAGACCCACCGCCAATTCCTATCTTTCACTCTGCTCGTAATGTCGCACAGCAGTTGAAAGAGCTCGCGATTGAAACGTGATTGGTAGATCTTGGCCATTTACCGTGGTATAGTACGGCGCCATCGCCACGTAATGATGCCTAGGTTTCCAAGAAAAGGGGTTTACTTGGATCGTACTGCGCCAAAAACATTGCTTCCTCGAGCAGCCACTTCGTTGTTCGGAAAGCGTTATCTTGACTCGCCTCCCACTTCCAGCGTGCGTTCTTTCTTTGTGGTTGGTGCAGCGGCTCCAAAACCATAGCCAACGTTCTCAGAAATGCATGATAATAGTTTACGAACCCCACGAGTGCCCGCAGTTCCGCGACGCACATTGGCTTCGACATCTTTGCTAAGGCAGCAGTGTTTTCTTCGGTAACAACCCTGTCAGCGTTTATACGACGCCCCAGAAATTCAGGTTCTTTTTGCCGAAACTTCAATTTATAGGAATGCAAATTCACACCATGCTGCCGGAAACGCCTGAGCACTTCACGCAGTGTGTCAGAGTTGACGTGTTTTTCCGCGACCCCTACGTCGTCCAGGTAAACTTGAACGCCCGGAATGCCTTGCAGGATGCCTTCCATACGTATCGGAAAAATCGCAGGAGTAGAGGCTGCACCAAACGGAAGTCGATTGAAGCAAAACAGGCCTTTTGGCGTGTTTACGATCAAGAGATCCATGGTTTTCTCGTCAAGCGGTAACTGATTGTAGGCATCATTCAAGTCGGTAGTGCTGAAGACTTCACCCTCGTTTAGGTTACCGAAAATGTTCCTTATTTTCGGCAGTGGGTACTCCTCCGTAACGCATGCAGCATTTGCGGTCACCTTAAAATCGCCACACAACCGCATGTAACCATTCTTCTTGACAACGGGAACCAGCGGCGTGGCCAAATACGCACTATCGATAGGCGAGAGAATGCCATCCTTAACAAGTTGGTCTATTTTATTACTCACTGGATCCCGCAATGCATACGGCCCTGAACAAACTTTGCAGAAACGTGGTTTCGCATTTTCATGCAACCGCAGATGGACTGCGGGGACAATAATGCGCCCTAGACTTGGGCCCGCTTGCACGATAAAGTCCGAGCTAAGTCAAGACTTAAACGGCGTCTTTAGTAAGACCAAACTTCTTTAAGAGCGGAGTTATTCAGGGCTGTCTTAACATACCCATAGAGACAGTGAATACCTAGTTTGTGGACAGCGGGTACCTATACATGGGGAATCTTGGCCCCTGATTAGGGAACGTGCCGTGGCACCTGACGCCGCTTTCAGTCTGTCACGGCGGGGTGAGGCAGAACACTTTTAATGAAGAAAAAAAAAAAGAGTGCAGGTCAAAGTTCCTTTACATGAGTGAAGTGCCTAGTATTGGGAGGCCGCTAAACAAAGCTGTTACCATTGCCCGTTGGTCAGAGCCTGTTGGACTCTAGCGATGAGCAGCTATAATCAGCAAGGCTGCCTCCAAAGTCGAATTTTTATACATGTCTAATTTCTTAGGGGGCATGAAGTGAGCGCATGTTACAGCGTGCTGCAGTTGTTGCAGCGTGTATCAGACGTGTACGTAAAAACGCTGTTAGGGAGCTTTAATTAGCCGCAGCCTCAAAGGTATGTATTGCTCCGACGTCAGTGCAGCTTGAATCGCTAATGACACATTTTATAGGAGTCGACCAGTTACATTTAGACGCTGTCCTATTAAACTGTAGCTCCTATCAAATGCTGACAGTTGTCCCTCACAATTTTAGAGCACTTTTCGCACTGCAACTACCATTGAGGTTATGTGTGCCGCAAATGTGACCGAAAATTTCCTCTTGAGACAAAAGACGCCGTATCGGAAAGCTAAAAACACTTTGACCTCTTCGCGTTACTATCTCTAAGGGTCGATAATTTACGGATCGTGCGTTTCATTTTCACGCAAGATTCACCAATTATGCATTTTATCTTGACGCGAGGCTCTCGCGTCGCGCGTTCACCAATCTTGCGTTTCATCTTGATCCGAGACAATGAACGTCGGCTCAAGATAAAACGAAACGAAAGATCGGCGAATGAGAGACTTTTAGAGATAGCGCGAAGAGGCCTAAATTTCGACAGATTTCGTAGTGGCGGACATTGTAAATTTCGACCACCTGAGTACTTGCTGTATGGCTAATTGGATTTAGTTCACTGTTAAATAAATTTAACGGTACAAAAAGAGAAACACCGAAAGACAGCGCATCTCGTTGTCTCTCTTGGGCTTGTCTCTTTGCACCGTTAAATTTATTTCGACCACCTGCTAGGGTTCTTTAACGTACACTGTTACCAGGCCGTGGGTTTACCAGCTGCTTCGTTAGCGCTTGGTTACGCAGTTATGCTTTGAATGAGGTGAGTGCCAGTCCGAGTCATTTAATGTTGATGTATAGTGTCTTATTTGGTCTTCACCTTCTTTCAGATCTAACATAGAACCACTATATTAACCTTATTCTTGCATCCGCTAATCGGTCTTAAGGTCTCTTAAAACATAACTTAAGCATGCTCCCTCTCACCTCCGATTACGTGCTTACACCACTCTTATTCGGGATAAAATTGAATTTGCATCGGCTATTTGGGACCCTCACCAAGTATACTTAATAAATACCATCGAATGATTGCAGAATCGCGCAGTTCGTTTTTATCTTCTCTGATTATTCACGTCATACAAGCATCACACCCTTTAAGAATCGCGCCGATCTTCAGGATCTATGTCTCCGTCGTAAACTTGCAAGTTTATCACTTTTTCATAAACTGTATCATCATCCAATGCTTCATAATGACTTTTTTTCTTCTCCTTCTTCCGTTTTTGACCGCCGCGACCATCCATTTAAAGTTAAGCACTTGTCATATCGTACATCTAACTATGCAAATTCATTCCCAAAGCGACTCAGGCTATGAGAGACGCCGTAGTGAAGGCCTCCGGAAATTTCGACCACCTGGGGTTCTTTAACGTGCACTGACATTGCACAGCACACGGGCACGTTGCTTTTTGTCTGCATCGAAAAGCGGCCGCCGAGGCCGGGATTCGGTCCGGCGTTCTTGGGCACAGTAGTCGAGCGCCGTAACCACTGCGCCACCCCGGCGGGGCACTATGGTAGTGTGGCTTGAAGGAGAGGTATAATGAACGCGGCGCGCTTTCCACAGAGAGGGGTTGCCCGCACAGCGTGACAGCCGCTGAGGCCAAACGGAGCGCAGCAGTGTGGCGCGCCGTCAGCATTCCGGATGAGTCTTGAACGCGTCCATGAAACGCAGGAGTTGTTGTTGTGGCTGAAGGAAGAATGAAAAGAAAATGCACGGGCCTGCTGCTGGCTCTGTAGCTGAGCCACCTCCGCTGCCTCGTGCGGACAGAAGAGAAAATAGAGAAGAAAGAAAAAATTGGCAGAGGCTTAGCTTGGTTAAGCCCGGAAGGTTGCGAAAGCAATACCCATGGCTAAGCCCAGGTTCAGCTAATGTGTAGCTGGTGGCGATACTGTGGTGAACTACGGCTATGAGTAATCACTCTGGCTATATATATGGTCACAATCGTTATTACAAGGTGCTACCTGGATATTCTATGTATAAATAGTAGCCAGGCAAGGAGTGTCGTGGCTGCAACGATGTACCTGGTTGTGGGTGAGGTTTTGACAGAATGTACCACTGCCGCTCCAGCACCGGCCGTAACGGCATTCTTTACACCAGCAGGAATCAGCGCATTCCCCGATACTGCACCGGTTCCACTTGTTGGTAGACTACCTCCTACGCTTTCCAATGTTGCACCCCCAGCAGCAACAGCGGATGCAGCCCCGTAATTCTTAACTTTAGGAGCATGGGGTGTGACTATAGCCTCGCCCAGATGTAGATCACCACGCACTCCTCGTGGAGAGACCGGGAGTTAGGCCGCCGCTTCATGTGCGCCGCCGCCCCTCGCGAATGGCTCAATTTGGTCGCCCAGCTCTTCGGCGTTACGTCACAACACCTGTGGCGCTCCTCGTGGAGAGACCGGGAGTTAGGCCGCCGCTTCATGGGCACCACTGCCCCTCGCGAACGGCTCAAGTTGGTCGCCCAGCTCTTCGGCGTGCCGTCACACGGGGTTACGCAAAAGGTCATTTCATGTGCACCGACGCGTTACGCGAACGGCTGAAAAGTGATCTTACACTGATTTATTTATAGGAAGGGAAAGGCGCGGTAACTGTCTCACTTGTTTTTTTGTGGACACCGCAACCGTGCCGTAAGGGAAGGGAGGAAGGTGGGAGTGAAAGTGGAAAGGGAGAAAGAGGAGCCGTAGTGGAGGGCTACGGAGTAATTTCAACAGCCTGGGGATCTTTAACGTGCTCTGACATCGCACAGCACACGGACGCCTCTTCGTTTCGCCTTCATCGAAACGCAGCCGCCGAGGTCGGGTTCGAACCCGGGTACTCCGGCGCAGTAGTCGGGCGTCTTACCACTGCACCACACCGGCGGGGCAAAAGTGATCTTAGTGTTGCTTTCGCAATAAAAGAAGAGGGAGCGAAAGACGCGCTCCACCGCAACGGCCGCCGTCCAACACTGAAGCGGTGGCGGGTGCAATGACGGCCTACAACAGATAAAAGTTTGGTGGCAGGCTAGCCCCCGCCGCAAGTGGCGGTGACCTACCTACTCCAGCTGATGCTGTATCGTCCAAACACACTTGACGGAGAAAGTGTGACACATACGGCGCCTTTCCTTTTCTGTAAACTAATTATAAATATATAAAGCACTGCAACGAACGCCGTTAAGAGGCAATGATAAGCAAATAATAGGAGACGAAGGGTAGGGGTAGGCTTTCGCAATTCTGCCTCAAGAGACACCACGGAGGAGTCGGCGGTGGCCTCGGCACGCCAGTTGTGCACCGTGTGATGTCACTCCTTCTTGGCGCATGCGCAGCTGCTGTGGCGGCACCTCTTAGTCTCCCGCGCAGCGGAGGAGTCGGCAGCGGCTCTGATGCGGCTCTCCAGCTGTGATCCGCGTGACGCCACTCGCTCCTCGCGCATGCGGAATTGGGGCTCTCCGGGGCCCTGCGAAATCGTTTAGATGTAGCGTAGAGTTTCTTTCACATCAAAAACACGATGAGCAATTGATAGCAGTGTTACAGCTACTGAGAAAGCAGGCCTAACTTATACGCCCAGAAATGCAATTTTAGGTTGAAAAAAGTCACATTTCTTGTCGATGTCATAGGCCGAACCGAAATATCGCCTGCCCCAAAGCTGACGAAAAGCTTGGTGAAAATGCGATCAACAACGTCCAAGGATGACCTGCAGATGATATTCGGTGTGGTTAACTATTTCGGTAAATATGTGCCACGATTGTCCGAGTGAACAACGCTTTTACGTGAGCTTGTCAAATCTCAATCAGAGTTACAATGGACCAAAAATTACGCTTTGGAGTGGAAAATCTTTACCACCGTCCCCCTTCTTACAATCTTTGATCCGCACCGACAAACTAAGATTAGTTGCGACACATCAAATGATTGTGTTGGTGCAGCGTTACTGCAAGGTTCCAACGGTAAATGTAGGCCTGTAAGATATGCATCTCGTCCTAAAGCTAGCCGAGAATAACTATGCAAAAAAGTGAAAAAGAAACGCTTGGAATTTCTTTTGACTTCGAAAGGCTGCACGAGTTTGTGTACGGAAGAAAGGTACATATTAAAACTGACCAGAAGCAGCTGGGGATGATAGCGGGAAATGAAATTGTTGACAAGGCACCGCGAGTGCAAGATTTTCCTTGCATTTAATAAAACACGAATTTGTCGAGCAGTAAAGCAGCTCCTTCTCGCTGACATGGTCAAGAGTGGATCAGAGTGAAGACTAAATTGTTGTTGATGTCCATGCGGTGCAGTCCTTGGACTACATGGTCACCCTAAAAACACGATGGCTGAAACACAACGGGGCGGCTGCCTGCAGAGCGACATTTCCCAAAGAACTCTCTGCAGTTAATATAGTTTCACTGAGGAGTGCGGAAGTTGAAATACTGAAGAGTGTGCGGTGAGTTACGCTTGTCACGTCTAGTTTTGCAACAGTTTAAGGAAACAGCGCGAAAACTTCTATTTTGGCCTGGTCTGAATGACGACATCGCTACCTGTATAGAAAGCTGGGCAACTTGCAGAAAATACGAGTAGTGACAGCCACAGGAACCACTTCTAATGCGACCAGTTCCGAAATGTACTTGGTACGAGGTTGGAGAAATATTTTTTCATGTGCGGGCAAGTCGTACGTGGTTGCGTATGGTGCCTGTTCCAATCTTCCCGAGGGTGTGAGGCAGAAAGCCACAACAATGGAAACCACAACTGAAGTCTTAAGCGCCATGTCCGCCACGTATCATGTACCAGTGGAAGTCTGTACAGATAATGGACCCCATTTTTCGAGCCACAAATTTGCCCTATTTGACAAAACGTACGACTTCCATCATATAACCTCTAGTCTCCATTGTAAGCAGTCCAAAGGCTTGACTGAAAAGGGTGTGCAGACATATAATATGGTGAGGCTTTAAAAAAAAACAAAATATTTTGCCTCTGGGTGTGCAGACAGTGAGGCGCACCTGAAAGACCGTCGAGGCACGGAAGAACTTCTGGATTGGTCTTTTAGCGCATCTCTCTACACCACTTGAAGATGGCCATTCTCTGGGTGAGCTCGTTAAGAAAAGGCTACTTCGTAGCTTCTCGACTTTGACAGGGTGCCCAGGAGCAAAGTGAGAAAACAAAGGCGCAACGGTGCGGTTTCAGGATGCTGCGGGCTGGAAAGCAAGGCGATGGTCATTGTTGAAAGCCCTGCAGGATCATACTTTTTACAAACCGAAGATCATCGTGTGTTGCGGTGAAATCGCCGACATCTAATTGGGACAAAGGAACGATATAGCAGTAGTGAAAGCGATGACGAGGAAATTTGCACGGTTCCCATTCCCGTACAGAGCAGCCTACGAGCGGAGTTGAACGAATTGCGCAAGCCTCTGGAGTGACTTCACAAAACGGCGAGGGATTGACGCTACCACCAAGGGGCGGCGATTCTCCGCCGAGCATCCCATCAACGCCCCAGTGAGAAGGCACCCAAAGAAGTTACGCTATGACGAACATTTCAATCAAGTGCCCTAGTTGTTCCCAAGGGAAGATTTATCGGACATGTGTCCTGACCTTATGAGCGCCGATGCACATCACTGATGCACAGTATGGACAACGCGTGTGCACCTGTGCTGTGCTGGCAATAAACTTGAGCATTCTTGCACTTATCACGCTGCTTAAGGCGTCGTACCTTCAAGCGGTTTACCATTTACCGCTACATATTTACCGAAGATAGCAAAACAGTATATTAAGAAGGACAGAAACTCAAGATTATCATGCAGCCAGGCTAGACGGAACATCTTGCTGCAAACAGCCTTGTTTGCACCGGATCAAATAATGCGTTTTTTTTTCCTTACGGATGCAGTGTTTTCTCCATAAGGGCTCACATATTGTCTTCCCCACGAAGCCATGTATGCCTTAATTAAAATAGAGCATTTTCATAAGTTTCGAAGGGCTTGTCATGTCTCCTCACACTGCTCAACAAGCAAGGCTGGAACAGGTTATTCGAAGTTTCTGCCATTACATTTTACGGACAACCTTTGATTTGCTAGTTGTATATTTAACAACTGCAGTGTGAGAAGTGTAGCAAAAATTTATATTTGGGTTAGTACTTATGATTGGGCAATGAATTAGGTCATATGTGAGTTTATGTCGCATTTGGCTGAATGTCCAACATAATGGCCTTTCACTACCACCCAGTTTACAGAAGCAACGGTGAAACAATGTTTTTTGTTTCGTCCAAATGTAAACTGGAAAAGTTTGGTTTGTTTATACGTTTTCAACCACTTAGAGACTCAACCGTTTAGAGTCACCGTAGTGAAGGGGTGCGGAATTTTCAATAGCTTGGGTTCATCAACGTTGTGCGACATCGCACAGAACATGAGCGCCTAGCGTTTCGCCTCCATCAAAAAAGGGCTCCACGGCCAAAATTCAATCCCACATCCTTGGGCACAGCAGTAGTGCTGTAAGCACTGTATTACTGCAGCGGGCCAAAAGTGGTTTGGATGAAACCAAGGTTCATATATTTCTATGAGATTCATATGCTGCTGTCTTCACTTTAACTGCTCATATGAGAAGTAGTCCACGTGGTGTCTGCATGCAGAGACCGCTGCTCCTTCGATCTGTACGCTCGTTGTGCTGAGCGATGAAATGTTCAGGACCGATATGCCATTGCAACCTATGTAGCGTTTTTCTAAGTGCCATTTCCTGCAATGTTTGCGTTATCTTTTGTCATAGGATTCTTCTGCGAATGGATTTCAATATTCTGTTTTCTTCCAGCCATCTTACTAGATTTACGCCCAGCATAAAGTGTCATATAAGAGCAAATGTATAAGTGAAAGTTTATTGCCAAGCTGTATGTGAAACACTCAATTGGCGTAGGATCTGTTCCGTATGAAATTACAGCATGCATTTATGAATGCTCAGGCAGTTTTACTGTGTTTCATTCTTGACGGTACGAAAGCATGGCCATTGTCTGAAGCTGCAGACATACCCTACATAAATCCCATGGATACTTATCTTATACAAATTTTATTGCTGCGCCAGTAGCATTATGAAACGGCCATTGTTCTTGTTGAATCAATAAGGGAGCAGCTCATAATCAATAATTATATCTTGATATGCTATCCCCGGCGCCGCGAAATCCGACAATGCCAAGCCGTGGTGATGGATACGGTTCTACATGAGTTTTCCGTAAGGCCACTTTGAATAGAACCCATGCGAATGGTCTCGTTAACGCATATTGTCTAAATATGTGAAAAGACCGCTTTCACCCATCGCTAAACTTTGGTTTAAACGATGCCCGCGATAAGATTCGATTCCACTACCAATTCGTTCTTTTAGGGCTCGCCTTTCCTAATAATTGGGCCTGTTCATTTTTCTTAATGTCTTAAGCCTTAGCTGGCACAGAAATATTGAAACTCGATTTTTCCAGCATGCGTTCTTGTCGTTAATTTAAGGTTGAGTATTGTTTTATATTTACTTTCGTACGCTCACGATATAAATGTATACCACTTACGGAAAGGGTCATCAAAACATATAATTTCGAGAAAAGGGTTTTCAGAACAACTCTTCCCAAAGCCCGGAAAAAACTTCGAAATAGAATTCAGCACACGGAAAAAAAAACGGAACGTATATTCAGGGTATACATGAAATATAGACCTTAGGTGCAGTCTCGACAGTCTAGGAAGCGGTGTACCAGACACTTTCCTAGACCATTTGACAAGCCTACGCCTATCTTCCAGGCTGGGGCTTGACAGCTTGGTCTTCCGCTTTTCCCACACCAAAAAAAGAAAAAGAGGTTCAAAACGTAATTTCTATGAAGCGACAAGGAGGAAAATATATAACATGCAATACTGGGCAAAACGAGAATAAAATGAGCAACCAAACCGAAATATCGAACACTACTGAAGCAAAAAATTGTTGCGGGCCGGTAATTGTTTTCTTTTTCTGTCATGGTTCTCCGTGGTGCTGAGAGATGCGTCTAGCTAAGTTATACAGATATGCTTGAAAGAGAAACAATTTTCTTTTGACTCCAATTAGGGCGAACGCAAATGCAAGTTTTATTTACGGTGGTGTATTTTCCTTGAGAACAAGATAAAGACTGAAGGCAGCTTTGTCGATTTGATAATAGCAGTAGACCCAAGTACACTTTTATGACAGAGGTGCTGGATGTTTTTTATTAGTTCGTTTAACGAAGGCAGAAATAACTCGTGTCAATCTCAGACATAATTTGAGAGAATCTGTTAGAGCTTCGCGATCGATAGGCCAAACAAATGTGGTATATTGAAGTTGTGGATGATTCTAGAAGGCATACAATAACATCTTTAATGAAATTAGTGTTAGGCACGAATTGCAGCGTGTGTGCTAAAGACTACCGCTGGGTTTAAAGTGATGCAATTAACATGTGTTTACAAAAAAGTTTAAGGTAATGAGATCGCAAAGGTAAATGTATTATGCCACTGATTATAAAAAAGACCTCATTATGTCGAAACGTGGCACTTATATTGTAAGCACGCACTACTGTCATGCATTTTCATTCGGTACAATAAAAGAATTAAGCTAAAACAATATCGTTCGATTTATTTTGAAGTATCTGGAAAGTACTTATTTCAAAGCACTAGTCTTTTTAAATATTTCAGAATAATAGTCAGTATTTCCTCCTCTAATGGTGCGTTTTCCAAGCTTCCTATGTTCATACAATGGACGCTGGTGCTTACAATAAAACGATTTCGCCTTAATCCTTAATGCGAACTTTGTATCATGAAAACAGCACAGTTGTTTTATTTTTACTTACTTGAATAGCATGCCTATCCCCCAGTCTTGCTAGGATGTTTGCAAAAGTGGCTTTTCTTTTCAACATTTTGCCAAAAGATTAAATTTAAGCTCCACGTCGCCAGTCTTCTATATTTACCTGACAATTAAGTTTCACCAATACTGCCACCCGCACCTGCTGTACTCGTAGTAAATCTGTGTGAAACACACTGTAAGTCATTCGGACATTGGCGATACTGGCAATCAGTGGCGTGCCGTGCCCGAAGTCTGCTACATTTCGCAGCCTAGAATCATTCCTGCTGTGAAATTAGTTTACATTGTGTGCTTGTCGCGTAGACAAAGAACTTCAGAACCTTTAGCGACATTTTTGTGTGTTTAGGTTAGCAAAGGCGCTGTGCACAAGTTTCGAAAAAAGATCAAGTGTACAATTACATAAATTTTCTTGTGTTTCGCTTCACTCTTTTCTTTTTCTGGTTGGTTCTCACCTCGCTACGACACCCTAACAATCGAACAAACGTAAGAAAGGAAACACGTCTAGGAGAGCGCGGACTCACAACTGCTTAATGAAAATGGAACACCTGTTTTTTGCGCGCATGTTGCCGCCCTTCTAACCATTCTCGATAAAGTAAATTTCGGCTTTCAAAATTGTGATGGAAGCATCACTAGTCCACTTCTCTGTATCTGCCTCGAGAATTGGATATCCCGTTTTAATCTAGGTTTTTTATCCTCTCTCCTGCGTACCCGATTATGGTTGTTCCGGCAACGTCCGCGTGGTACCCATGCGCGGTGAGATCAAACTAGCCCCTATCTTAGCTCTAGTTTTTTTCTTGGTAGTATGGGAAAAGCTATAATATATTACCATATCCTATTTTCTTCTAAAACCATGTTCTTATTTGTCGGCCGTGAGGAAAATAAATGTTTCTTCCATTTCGACTCTCGTCAGTTTCATTACAAACAGTATTCAGACGCTACAATTATTTTGTGATAAACGACTCTTACTGCTAATGATGCGTCCTTTAACTTCCCTGCAAAGATTCGGCATGCAGTGTGGATGCCTATTCGTATAAACTTTGCCGCATTGTTAAGTACAGCACTTGAAATACGTGTAGACGTTACACTCACCACTTGAGTAACAGCAGAAATTTTAATTTCTACCATTACTACAATTTTCACCCAGGTATTAGCTAAGAAGCCCTTATTATTTTGAGAACTAGATGTTATAATGTTTTTCACGGCAAATGGCATTATCCTATTAGGCTGTACAATGAGGGGTGTCTAAAAAGTCGCTGCCTTTCAATTTGTTTGCCCAATACGTTTATTCACAGCGTGTCGAAACTCAGAGGTACTAAAAGCTGATTATCTGCCTGATATAAAATAGCTTTAATTAGATACCAGGAAATTTGCGTTGGGCTTCGCTCCCTGTGAACACGGTATGCATGCCTTTTGGCTATTTGTTTGCAAAGGGAATCAAAGCTATATTTTTAAAAATGTGCTGTTGTGACAACTTTCTGTGCTGGTTTTTGGCTGTATTCTCCTCACATTACAAACATTTGGATAAAGCTACAACGTATAAAAAGCGAGATATAGGGGTTTTGGCTACTTCTGTCAACCGATGAAGGCAGCAACTCACTCGGCTTTCGAAGCCGATCACACTACGTTGGCCTAAGTGGATTTCAGGGTGTGCTTGCGTTCTAAATGGGCTCGGGTAAGTGACGCGAGCGGTTCGAGGAGTGACGTGGAGCTACTGTTACCTGTTTCTTTAAAAGTTTTTATTCAGCACCGCCGTCATTGAATTGAGGGCGGAGAGACGACCCGATATTTTTGACCGCAGATGTCTCTAACGAACAATAACCTAGCCTAAAAAGTATTAGGTTCTTTAGAAAACTGCTGCGATACCGATTTTCGCGTAAGTTTTTTATGTTTGCAAATAGCTTTTTGTAGTCTTTTTAATGACATATCTTAAATTCCCGCTTGGCAGTAGAAGCGGGGTCAGCGTAACAGAAACATCATGGCGGTGCTATGGAAGTCGTGGTGAGACGTATGAATAGAATGGCTAGTCAAGGGGATGAATCGAAACTGTGACTATTCGGTTGCATATCAGGCGCACTACCCTTCGGCTTGTGAGTCGAGATTATTCGACTGAGGTACAGCGTGCTACATTAAGCATTAAGCGTGTTGACTTCAGCGTTAGGCTGCGCTAAAAAACCGGCCTGAAGTGCAAGACCGTGTAACTTTGTTGCGCAGCAGTCTTCACGGGAACTTCTTCGCCACAACTTTCCCCATCTTATGCTGGCCTGTTTTCAAGGAGTTCATGAAATGAATGAAGTATGGAGCACGCAAAACTGATACAATAGTCTTGACACTGAGAAGTTTACGGAGGGAGCAGAAAAAAGCATCGAAATAACTGCAAATTATAGGACAGTAAAAAGAGTTGAAACGACAGTTATTCGCTGCTCAAGGTGTAAGCTTCAATTATGCTCAGAGGCTGAATGACGTCATTCAGTAGCTTGTCCCAATCTGATATAGTTTGGATAAAAAAGTTTATTAGAACGAATTGGTACTCGCAAGGTAATGGCAGTTTGCCCGGTACTTAGCGAAGTTAAATATGAAATTTTGTCCAAAGCATGGTTTGTGTTTAATAACAAGTACAAAAACCCTTTCGGCGCAAGAGCCTTCGCACGAACAGGGTACTGTAATACATTTTAGTTACTCACACGCCATAGCGCTTTATAAATGCAGCCTTATTTTAGTACCATATTGACATGCTCCATTTACCACTTAGAGTATGCAATTTTGTAAAATATTTCCTTGAAAGTAGAAAATTTGCAATACGCCTCAGTAGCGAGGCCATAGGATAATATGTCCCTCTTCGCGGCGTACCCCAGGGATCTGTGTTGTCACCAACATTATTTAATATTGCGATTATCTCACTTGCATGGCGGTTACATGAAATTTTTGATGTTAAATTATTAATATACGCTGATGACATCACGGTGTGGAGCACACACAACGACCTAATGACTCAATCACCGGCCCTGCAATCAGCTTTAGATATTACGTGCACATATGCATCTTCCATTGGCCTTAAACTTTCCGCCAGTAAAACTACGTTCATATCAGTCGCCAACCGCTGGGGCCGCCGTCAACTGTCGGCAACACCTATTTGTCTACATCTATCCGGAACCCCACTTCAGGAAAGTTCAACAGTAAAAATATTGGGCTTAACAATTCATGAGTCAGGAACTGGAACTACATGGCTGTCTGGCGCTAAAAAACAGGCGTTACAGACACTGGGTCTGATTAGACGCATTGCTCCAAAAATGGGCGGCGCTCGCTCAGATGTTGCGAGAGAGTTGGTGCGGGCAGTTGTGCAACCGCGCCTTGTTTATCAAGCCCAATTTCAACATTTGACAAGGGCACAATGGGATCGACTTGAGGCTATAAATCGAGAGGCAATGAGGGTCATCACCTGCCTCCCTCGCATTACACCAATCGTGGCGCTCCAAGAAAACGCACAACTAAACACAATAGATGAACTGGTGCAGCAACGACGTGATGCACGCAAGCTTAAGGCCACACTCTCTCACGCAACGTGCGCTCTGAAGGCTTATGCTTCGACACATTCGCTACTACCACCGCCACTGCCAGTTCTTCCTCCTTGGCGTTTTGTACAGCTGAGCGATATAACAAGCCAACTGATTTACGCCGACCAAGAACACAGGAAACGGCGTCGTCACTTCGCGACCGAATTATGGAACAAGACGCCCGCTTGCCACATGGTTCCATTCTAATTTACGTCGACGCAAGCATCAAAGCCTGTGAAGTGATAACAGCAGTTTACTGTCCTAGCAAATCTTCATTGAACAAGACGTCAACATTTCATTACCGGAACCTTCATCTTCTTTTTGTGCGGAACTCCTTGCAGTGCAAGAGGCACTTCGCTCTGTGACCGCCATTCCCATGCTTCCCACGGCCCGTATTATCATACTTACAGATGCCCTCCAGGTGACAAAGCTACTTAGACGCGTTAGTAGTAGCCCGGAAATCTGCCAGAACATACACAGTCTAGCAACTCGTATACCAAATTCAATTCGCATTGAATGTACCCCGCGTGACCTTTTAAGTGCTCAAAGCCAAGTGGATTCTGCGACCCGCCTTTCAAACTCAACCTCGACACCGCCAAACCTCATAAAATTGGACAATGCCACCCGGCTTTTAAGAAGAAAGGAGCACATCCGGCGCCGTACACGTGCTCTTATACCTCCGTGTACGGTAAGCCTCCGCCACGGTCTAACCCGTACAGAGGAGGTGGAGCTTCGGAGGATTAGATTTGGGGTGGCCCTAACACCAGCAGTGATCCGAAAGTGGCCACAATTTCGGTATTTATATCCACACCCTGGGTGCCCCATCTGCACGTCTAGAAATATAGAAGCTGACATCCATCACCTACTGTGGGATTGTCCAGCGTTGAAGCCAACGCGGATCCGGCGCCTGGTGGCAGCTGGCCTCTCCCCCCATAATCCGCAGTCATATGCTGTTTGGACACTGGGACCGCATCATCGTTCACTCCTCGATTTCATTGTATCAGCCAACCTTTTTTCATTTATTTGACCACACCCTTCACCCATCATAACATTCCTTTTATGCCCTGAGGCAATAAACTTCGCAAAAAAAAGAAGCTTTATAATATACTGAAGCTCTAAACGTATCGTTTCGCTGATATGCTTTCGCGGCTCAAGAGATGGCTGATGAATCAGAGAAGTTGTCACATTCCCATGCGCGCGGCCTTAGGCATTGTACACGTGGCCCAGCTCCCCAGACAACCTTTATGATCTACCTGCTCGCATTGAAAGATGATTGCAGTGCGATATTGTAAAAAATTAGAAAGATGTGCATGATACTTTGCTGCATACTCTCTATTAGGAATCAGCTGCTTTAGGGAATGGCATTTTTTGGCAATAACTGCTCTGCATTAATGGAGTGAACGAGTAAAATCAACTGATGAGTCCTGTGGCTGCACGGTGATTTATTTTACAAGAATTACCTTTGACAGTTTGGCGCCATGAAAAACTGCGCTAAGTACCGCCAGAAACAAATTTCATGTTAGTTATCGCGAGAAAGGTGCGGAAACGACTGAATGTGCATATGATAACCACGACATAATTTTTACCACGCAAAAACCAATTTAGTGCAGATAATTTGTCGTCAAGAGTCACAGGATGTATGCTGAAAGCCATGAGAGCATCTGCAATATAGTATTCAATCAGAATTACTGGTAAGCTACTAACTGCAACAGTAACACCGATAATAGCAGAGAACTTGGCTTGCAGAAGGCGTTAAAACATGAATTTTCTTTCTTCGAAATATAAGGTGTCTTTCAGGTGAGAGATTGATGCTTGGGGAGATATTTATATATGGTTAGCACTCTCCTCTACCATGGTTAGCGGGAAAGCAAAAGCATTCAAACGCCAATCAGCATTGAACTCTCTTTCGGAGCTAAATCAAGGTTTTTTTTACTAATTGTAGCAGAACGCGCATATCACCAAAATAAAGAGCTAGAAATTTATCGACAGTGAAATGAGTAAGCGCAGAAGGTGTGCACATGGACGCCACGAGCGTAGATATGTGAGTAAATATGCAGATTATGCGTTTTACGGTCTGAAATCTGAGGCATGTACAGCTCGGAAGCTCTTGCGCCTGCCAAAGGGTCTGCTCTGCAGTGATAAATACCCATTGCTCGTTGCGCAGCACAGAATGGGATAAATGTGCTCACTCAGACAGCACTGTGGACCGGCGCTTCTGGAGGTTGCAGTATGACTTTAACATCAAATGTGCATATTCTCTCAACGTTGCGCTGCAGACTTCTAATATGTGTTAACACATCACACGCGCTGCTCATTTTCTTTGCACGTGGTACTATCCAGACTTGCTTCGTCCTTTTCAATACGGATAAAATAAAACAATACGGTCAGCTATAGTTTCAGTTTCTCTGAACAGGTATTCAATGTCGAGCTTTTATTCCGGGTAAATAAATGGGGTGCAATAGTGCTTGGTGACACGTGGGGGTTGCATTCCTACGTGGATGCGTAGATAATGTCGCCAGGGCTTATCTTTTTTGGAAGGCGTATATCATGTAAATGTAGAGTCGGCACAAGAAGAAGGCGCTGTAATTGGCAGCGCTAGAGTAAGATAAATTTGCATGTACAGACAGGGTCTTTGATTCGCCCGTGCTCCATATCACATGACGTTTTTAGTGATAAGTCGCCTATAAAATAAGAGAGAACAGCACGAAACGCATTCGACGGCGCCGCAGATAATCCAAGTGAACGCCTTCCTCTTCCTGTGCGTGCGGAAAGCCTACGGTAAAAGCTTCAATATCTGTTTGTTAGACAAATGAAAGATAAATATATTATTGCTAGTTTATTTAAAGCTACAACAATAAGATTAACTTACATCACGACTACAACCCATGCATAGTTTTTCAAGTGAGGTGTAACTATGCCTCCAAGACATTATTTTACCGAAAGTAACTTTCTACGTCGGTTGCGGCCGATGGGTTTCACAAATGCAATTTCCCCTTGTTACAGCTCAGCCAACATGAAGGCAGTCTCTGTCCTGGTTTTCCTGGTCGCCATCACGTCAGCATGTAAGCAGACAAATGGGCGGAAGCATTTCTGCCTAGTGAACGCGATTTGGATGGGAAGCTTACTTCTGAACGTCTTGAAGGCACTATGATTGATTTAAATTCAAACCTTTTGCCACAAAGCAACCATTACAACCTGCCAGCTTACACTGCAAAATGTTTGTATTAAACGAATGATATGCTCTTTTGCTTTATTACATAACGCTCTTTCAGTTGTTAAGGATAGTCAGTTTATAGTGAATAATAATTTAGAGAGGAGTGCTGTTAACCGATGGAAAGCTTAGTGTCTATACCGAATCTGTAAGTTTTCTAAGCTGTGAAATGCAGCAATAAGAATCTTCAGGGCATTTTTAAACGAAATTATTTTTCTTAATTCATGGGTGGCTTATTTCTACCTAAAATTTCTGAAATACGTATTCTAGGCTGGTCGAAGTAAACTGAACGTCGTCCAAGGCGTTTTTTTTTCTCTGCTTGCAGTACACTTCAAGCAGTGTTGCCCAAAAGAGCAACTCTAAGAATGTGATGCGTTTTCGGAAACCATACTACTGCATTTATGCACATTCCAGATATTCAGTATTGAAATGTATGTTTTCCTGGCGATAACGGCAAAGCCTATGTCGGCAGTACCTTCTGTGTGTTTTTCGCTGTGTCTCTGATTTAAAACGTTCACTCAAGCAACAGTGTTCATTCAATCGTCATCTGTTGCATTGGCAGGCCGCCATAAGAGACCAACCGTGACTATTATAAACACGTGGGCTTCAAAGTTGTCAATAGAGCTGATGTCAGCGTTCTTAACCACCTCTTTTCATTTGACGCAGTTATATACGTATTTATGCACAGTCAATTAAGGCCTCTGTATCATTAGAGAGAATGATAACATGGGTTTGCAAAATCTAGAGAGACAAATAAAATCAACAGGAATGCAAATAGTAAAGTACTTGCATGAAACGAAAGGCCAATGCTTGGCTTTTAATAAAATATCTAGACAGACATCAATGCTGGAATTTTTTTATCCCTTCTGGCAATGAAGTGATACCTCCGATACCGGCAATTTGGAGGGCTGGGTACATGTTCCCGTTCTAGTGCAATTTCTAGCATTAAAGAACCAAAAAGCCGATCTTTGTGGCAAAATGGGGCATGATCTTTTCTCGTGTGATTGTCGTGCGCTAACACGTAATTAGGTGCGGAACGAAGTTTATATTGAAATAATAAAGTAATGCAAGTCATTTTATGGAACGGGCAAAAACGTTACAGATGTGTTCCTTTCTTCAAATATTCAATTTTGTTAGCCCATCAACGAAACATTCGCGGACGTGGATACTAGGATTAAAGAACCGCTAATATTAGTGCGGAACATTTACGATGTCTTCATTATATGCACAAAGAGCTGTATCTCATATTTTCGAGGCGTATTCTAATATGTCTCTCAAAAAAATTTGATTCGTGATTAATTTAAGATAGTGCCCTTGAATTGATATCGAAGAGAGCCAAACTTCCCAAGAACCGGACATTCGTAGCGAATTAAATCGATCAGCTATTTCGAAATGTTTTTTAGAACTTCTCAACAGTAACTTGTGATCCTAGTATTCATTTTAAAAACAGGTTGTATTCAAGCAATCATGGTCAATCCAACTCCATTGTCTGCATTTAATGTTATTAAATAGTAATCTGCGCTGGTTATTTCTGTTACTTTTTTCCATGTCTTCCGCCTGCCAAAATATCAAGATTCTGCAGCAGTGTAAGTGGCTTCTTTCAAATAAGTACATTTTATATAGTTGTTTTAGTTACCTGTTATCAATAAACCCTTCAACAAAAATTCAATTTCAGAGAGTTTGGACCTCGAGGTAATGAGCGTTCTCTCAATGAAGGTGAGAAAAAATCTTGCTATTATGCGGAACGCTGTTGAAGTCATAGCCATTAGAGAGTAATAACGGGGAAGTTTTTGTTATTGGTAAACCAAAAAAAAAAAAAATGTAACATTGCTACTTCAACTGCAGTTGCGTTAAGTTTACATGTCCAAAGCGAGAATTTCAGATTACAGGAGGGTTTCAAATACACGGAAAATACAAATTTACCGCTGATGAGCGCACTGTTGCTCAGTGTCAGCCCTTGGAAGAGGGATTACAGGATTATCAATGACACGCCCTTTGGTCAAATATTTAGGGGAATCCCCCAAGGTGGAGTAGATTTGTAATAAGGGAGTAATTACTCATTGCATCCACCCAAGCGCAGCCATACGGCTACAAAGGAAAGCTATACAGCTTTCTCAGAAACCTCGTAGTTAAAGAAAAATTCGTCCTGATCCGGGACGCGAACCCGGCACCACCGCCTTTCCGGGGCAGTCGCTCTACCGCTTTCCTTTGTAGCCGTATGGCTGCGCTTGGGTGAATACAATGAGTAATTACTCCCTTATTACACGCCCTTTACTACGCCCGCGCCCCTTTTGGACATTCTAAAATGGTATTTACCTTTTACCACTTCAGTCAAAATTTTTTTGTGTGGCGAAATAGAAACTTTCGTGTCATACATAGGGAGGGGCCCCGGAATTGAAATACAAAATAGTTCACGTAGTCAACAATAACTTTACTACAAAGGGAAAACCTCTCGTCAAAAATATCATTCCTGCAATATGAAAAGCAAAGTTAGTCCTCCTCCTACGTCTCCTTTCTGATTTTAATTTCGTACTTAACGTTTGATCAATGAAGTACAGCCCCATCGCTTACATATTAACACTGTATTACACGTTGCTAGCCGCAAGGTTTCACGCTAATACATAGATTAACGCGAAATAAGTTTTATAATAAATATATTTGCGCTCATTATTATTTTACATCATTTGATGTTTCGTGCGTTCGAAAGCTTTTTTTTTTATTCCGATTTATGGGCTGTTTTAGTTGTAGGCGCGTTAATGAAGCTGTCACTGGTTCCTGAAAAAGTTGATGCTGAAGCTCAGTCCCATTTGTGAAGCAAGAAGACTGCAATAAGCAAATGAGAAATTTATTATCAGTTAATACTTAACGGCGAAAGGGAAAATCCGCTACACCTAAATGAATATTTTTGCATTCCTTTTTTGGTTCAGAACCTTGTTCACTCTAATAAATGTTTTAGTGTACGTCGAACACGCCAACAATTAACTGTTTCAACCGCGAAATTTATCTGTTTCCGATATCCTTCTTTCTATGCTAATTTCATAATTATTTCTGTGAGTCTAAGGGCCCACCCTGAATTCTGAGCATCAATTATGCTACAACGTTTTGCTCTGTGCGCTGTAAAAAGCTTCATTTTGCACCATTTACATGCACACGCAATAAAAGCATTGAGTGAAAAAAAAAAAAATACGCAGAAAATGATGTCCTAAGAGATAATGTTTCTTTTTTTTTTGTTTTGGTGATATCAATGCAACTGCGGTATCCAGTTTGGTGCTTATAGTACCGGTTATTACGACTTGAGAAGGACAAGAAAGCAGAAAAACTTTGCTTCGCGCATATATGCACTAGAGCGACGAAATCGAGAAGTAAATGCAACAAGACAATGCCTGTCATTAATACAAACGAAGAAGGTATTTATGACGAATAAAAAGGGACAATAATAGTAATCATGATATTTTTAGAACGTTTACAGTATCATAACCAGCCACTTTAGGTATACCTGCTCGTGAACGAAAAACAGATTTTTTACGGCCGCCAATGAATCAGCAAAAAAAAGAAGACTGCTCTAACTTACATTTCCTCATTAAAAGACGCGAATGCAGGGTGCGGCATGACGTATCTCTTCAAATCACCTGTTTTGGTACAAAATTTCTACACAACTTATAGGCTTCTCAGGTACTCCTTCGCTCCAATTCTTGTAGGAGTATCGTTCTTGATTAAATATCTTAATTCATCGTTCGCAGTAAATTATTTTTGGAGCTCTTTATTTCATTCCTTTTGATGTTTTGCAAAATTATTTGTAAAATAATGCTGTAACATTCCGCATTTTATATGCGCAGAATGCGTCATTATTTCTTAAGAAGTTTTTCGACTTTTCCGCATAGATATCTGACGCATAGGGGCCCTAGGTTGTCTTGCTTATAAATGGCAGAAATAACACTTTTCTTGCCGTTATTTATGATGTGATGATATTGGGGAAGGCGCTATGACGCGTCCCAATGCAATGATTAAGAACTAGAGAATATTTGGTGCCATAAGGCACATTGGGATCGCTTTTTACCTGAATTATAATTACAATTTTGTTAGAATATTCTCAGAATAATTACAGACCAATATTTCATGTAGGCGAAAGGAATAAATGTTAGGAGCTTTAGCTCAAAGACAAATATTCTTTACTTATTTTGCAGCTCTTACGGTTCAGAACAACGCTGCGTTGCTCAAGGAAACGGGGCAGACAATGGAGACAATCGGAAAAGTTTTGCAAGGTCAACTGTCACAAATTTCTGTGGAAGAGCAAGCGAAACTGTTGCAAGTACTGACGGCTCTCAACACGCCTGAAGCTAGCGAAGAAAGCGACGAATATTTTATCACAGTCGCCGGAGTGCTTCAATTCATTGTTTCTTCCCTTATAACAAAAGGCGTTTCCTATGGCGTCGGTGCCGCATTAGGCTGATAGTTTCGTTTGAAGAGATTTAATTCAAGTCGGCACTTCGTTTCTCGCAAGAAATAAAATAAAATTTTGAACATGCAAGGTCGTTTTCTTGATTTCTCAATCTGATGAATTCATTGAGAGCTGTATAATATGACAGTGAAAAATTTACATCTTACTTGCTGTAATATAGATAATTAATAGAATGGAGGCTCTTCTTGACATACATTGTAATATCTTTAAAAGACACGCTGAAGCTCTATTTGAAAGTTATTAACAGACAGCATGCAACATAGCGTGATAAGAACTTCAGAATGCAGAATTTAGAGTCGATACTACAAACGACTTAGCTAAACACCAAAATGTTAGCAGGTAATTGTTCTCGGTGGTTTTTGAGCGAATTCTACATGTTCGTAATTTAAACGCTCCACTCTAGTAGTAGATGGCACTGTGGAGAAGCAGCAATGTCCTAATAATCCTTTGCTAAACACCACCCCTTTGCATTACAATTTTTTTATATACAGAACATCTTGGATGCTTTCAGTCGTAAAACTACTAGTGACTCTATTACCCTGTCACTGTTATACCTTAGATGCATCGCTGCCGAAGTGCTAGGCATAGTTGCTAGTAGTTCAGGTTCAGTTGGGCCGCTGGGTTGAATTCATCCCAACTCGCCCACTGCAAGTCGCTCTTTTCCTGTTCTTTCTGACAGTCGATTTACCGCTTTTTACTGCACTATCGGCAACGCCTGCCAATTAAGGCCAGCCTAAGCACATTTGCTGCATGACGACATCTGTTCCGTACTCCGGCTGGTCTGAATACACGGGCGCTTCTACGATAAACGTGGCGGTACTGTGCTGATAAAAAATATCTGCGAAACTTTGCGGATTATTTTTCACTTCTCAATTGCATCGCTGCCACTAAAATGAAAATGGCAGCCCTTTCTCTTCAACGCCCGAGCTACGCCACCCTGATAATTTGGGGGCATTTACGTATTCCCGTCACCTGCATGGTCTCCACCCTCGTTGCCTCCGAGGAAGCTTCGGTGGCTTACGTTTTTTTTTTTTTGAGAGTGAGATGTATTACATAACTCCTGTAGGTACCTCCTACGACAAACTTCAGAGTCCCCCTAAGTATATCCAGCGCAAGATTGACGGAGCATTCAGCAGTGTTTGAGGCACATTTTCACAATACAGAAGAGGCACGCCAACGGTCAGCTCCATTACGGGTCCGATGGTGTAAGTGCTCTCTTTTATTTCAAATATCGACGGCTGCGGGCGCCACATAATGACACCTGTGGGTAATATGAGGATCCTAATGCATTACTGACCGGCGCTGGAGCTCCTAATGTACAGTGCTCAAACTGTACAGCGCTCCTAATGTGCAGACTTCTCTGAAGGACTGCTGCAGGGGCATACGTCATAACCGTGACTAGGTTAGTTGAAGCAGAGCGACCCGATATGATACCATGTTGATTCGGTATGATTACGTGTTAGAGATGGAAGGAAAGCATGCTCTGCAAAGCTAATTCGAAAAACTTAGAGTTTGCACATAGAAGAGAAATCGAGTGACAATTGGAAATATCAGATTTGCTTCCTGACTTAAAGACAGAAAACACACGTGCCATTTTCCACACTCGAGGAAAGACAGCATTTTCAAAGCAGTTATAAACATAATATCAATAATATTAGTAGAATACTACTACTAATACTACTACTGCTACTACTACTACTACTACTACTACTAATAATAATAATAATATAATGCATTTATTTCTCAGAGCAGTAAAACAACATAACAGGTCGGCCCAAGCCAAGAGAGGCTTGTCGGTCTGTACCCGCGGCAGTCGATCGGGGAAATTTGCTGCTTATAGCTACATAGCAAAAAGAAAAAAAAAGACGTAAATGAGTGTGGCAACGCAGACATAAAAAGAAAAGTTTTATTCAACATAACAAATAATTATTAGCTAAATTTACATATTACATGTTTGCACATAAACAGTTCTTTAAATATGACGTTGAAGCAATGGAAAACACAGTACCAGGTAATGAGTTGAACACTGATGATACATAGTGATTTCTTACAAGATGGCCGTAATGAGAGGAACATCGTATCGATGCTCATTGCGAAAGGAACGTACAGGCACATGGATAGATAGAAAGTCCCTATGCCAAAAATGGATGCGCACAGCACATACAAAAACAAAGCATCAAATGAGGACGTTTCAAAATAGAAAATAAATTAATATCTTGTGGAATATCTAAACTGTAAGCTACCGAGCTGACTATTTGTTTCGAATTGCGTTTACGTTTGACCGCCATGTTATGGAGCAATGATACAATATAGTAATTTTATAACTGATTGCGCCGTAAATGATCGAATGAGTCAATTGAAGGGGCATGAAGAATCCGGTATTGTATAATACACATAATGCCACACGAAATTTCTTACACAAAAAGGTTAAACCGGCTCTTCCAAGACATGTCACTGTAAAATAATATCCCTAGATATTTCACATTATCAGAGAATGGAATGGAAATGCAGTCTCGACTAAGAAAATAGGAAGAATGCAGAAATAACGGTTGCACTGAAGCAAGCTTTTTATGCGGATTATAACAACAGGCAAGTTAGATTTTCTGCTGATTAATGGAAAATAAATTATTCAAGTTCCCGTCTGTCACATGTGCAGCGTCGTACCTGAGCACTTCTATTGCCGAAACAAAAGAAGTAGTAGTTGAAAAAAGAACTGTGTCACCTGCATATTGAATCATGGTTAAACTTGAAACGGCACCAGTCAAGTCATTGACAAATAAATTGAAAATCAAAGGCGAAAAAACAAACCCCTGTCCTAATCAGCTAGACAACAAGTCCCCAGAATTGCGTTGATCACCCTCTAAAAAGAGTGACCTATAATGTAACCTTTAGACGTTATAACCTAGGTAGCAATGATTACAAGTCGCCAGTTTTCATGTTTTGGTTATTTTGATTCTTTTTCGCATAGAATAAAGGTTGCAACGGCCCGTATTCAAGCATATAGAAAATTACCATCAAATTATTGTCTAGTAACCTTTGCACAGTAACATTTGAACGGCATGGTAACGTATGTGCCGACAAGACCGGATGTATACCCCTAGAGATACGCATGCGCACACGCGCGGCGCGGGGCCTACTTTTTTGAAAAGCGGGGCACGCTAAACGGTTGGCTGCGTTTCACGCGGTGGTCTGGACGGTGGGAAAGGCCGAACGTTATAACGCCGTGGCGGCTGTGCCATGGCTGTGCCGTTAGCGCAATCAGTTCGAGTGCTTCAAAATTCTCAAGAACTACGCCGTTGGCTGGTGGCGTTTCTTGTGTGCATTGTTTGCGGTGATATAGAAGTCTTTGGGACTGGGTGCGTACTATTACAAAATCGAAGGCACCAATAAGCAGGAAGAGACTTGTGAGGTGTGCATCGTGGCAGCTGCAACGATCCCAATGTGGCTGTCTGCGATACATCATTTCTCGTTTGATAGCGTTGCAGCTAGGACGATTGGTTTTATACTGCTGCATCAACTGTTCAATCTTTCACGGCAGAATGATGGATTTGGGTGAGTGGCTTCATTTGCATCTAAAACACAGTAACGACTGACGTAGTCTTCGTTTATGTGTTGCTTATTAAAACGTGTATTTTATCGGCTCCTCCTTAAAGTTCGTTCTGTAACTCCACTTTAAACCTATATCCGGTTCATCCGCTTTCTACCTGTACTTGAGTGACTCACCACGTGAGAATTTGTGTTGACGAGTCTAGTTATCAGTGATAATAGTTCGGATTGGTGGCTCGGCTGGTTAAATCTATGAACAGTAGACTGGTAACCCACCGCTAGCTTTGGCCGTTCCTATGCGTGTGGCCGCGTGGGTGACATGTGCGTTTTGGTGTACGTTGAGATGAGCACGTTTGAAATTCCCGGCTATATCTTCGTTCTCGATTAAACCTCTGCCACTTTGCACGTCTTTTCACTTCTTGTAGGTTCACCTTTTCGCCGTAAGCGTACTGCGATACAGCCAGGCACGTGAAAAAAAATATTGAATGTGCGGCAGTGCCGAACCATAGTCCGTGCATTATGCGATATTTCAGACAGCCGACTGTTGTTCCAGTGTAGTGAATGGATGGATGGAATATAGGAGAGTCCCCTTTGAAACGGGGCGGTAGCAGTTGCTGGCATGCTCATTTTTCTGAATATACCATAATTATGATAGGTAAACTATACTATTGTTATTTTTATTGAATTTTTGTTTCTACATTACTAACATTATGTCACTTTTCTGCTTATAAGCCAAGAATCTTCCAGTTAATTATTTGATAGCTTCCACCGCAGGTTTATTCACCCTCTAACTGGTATCAAACTCCGGAGTTTCAGGAAGAGTGAATGCGCCTGCATCGACTTGCAGGCGCAGGACTGCATACCACTACATTCGAGTATAAAATATGGTCAATTGTTTCACTGGAGTTATCGCATACAGCACATCCGTCATCTTCATTGTTAAATTTCTTTTTGTAGCTGCGTGTTCTAAGACGCCCTGATCTAGCTTCAAAACGTAGGGCACTGCCTCTTGAGTTATCAAAGAAAGCTTCCTTCCAGATCTGTATTTTCCACTTTCGGTATAATTCCACACTGTTTCTTTTCCATCGAATTTATCCAATTTTTACCTTCTGTGCTTTTCACCTGTTGTTTCACCTGTTCGTCCTTGTGACCAGCATACGTACTGGTTACTTTCCTGGCTCTTTCCCTCTATTTTGAGTCAACGCTTTTTAAGTATAGGTATTTACATACTTTAGCTGCCCATCTGTTACTGTCCAATTTTCTCAGGCGTTCCTCATATAATATTTTACTCACCTTCCCGTACTTCGAAAGATGTCCAGCCCATATCTCCCTGTACCGCCTCATTTGTGGTTGTTTTGCCGAAGGCACCTAGTGCTAATCGTCCTACGGCTCTCTTATTTATTTCGAATGTCGACTGTACCTCCGATTTTAGGCACAAAACCGCATTTCCGAAAGTAAGCCCGGGCACCATAATTCCCTTCCAAAAACCACTCAAAACTTCATACCTGTTGTATCCCCACAATGCACTATGATTCATTATCCCGGCATTTCTTCGCCCTTTTGCCTAAAGTGATTGCTCATGCTTTTCAATGTATGCCAATCCTTCGTTTACCCCTACCCCGAGATATTCATATTCTGCTGCTCTGGGCATTTCATGGCTTTGTATTTTAAGACCTTGATCAGTTGAGCCGTTAAAAATCATCAGACCCGACTTAACTGCGCTAAAACTGAAACCTAGAGCGTCCCCTTCTTCTCCGCAATACTTAACTAGAGTTTGCAACTTTTCCTGACTCTCAGCTAGCAGCACACTATCTGCTAGCTGAGAGTCAGGAACGTATAGTCTGCATACGTAAACCGTGGAGGCACTGTTCTACCGTCTTTCCACGTAATCTATATAACAGGTTAAAACCTAGGTTACTTTCTTGTATCCTCCGTTCCAAATTTATCATATAAAGCATCAACAGCAGTGGTGATAGAGGACAACCTTGTCTCAATCCTTTGCATACCTTGACAGTTTCCGTACTTCTTATCACTTCCCACGTAATTTCTACTTTGTTATCCCAGTATTTTTTTTTGTAGGAACTCTGTTATCTCACAACCGATACCTTCTTCTTTTAATATGTTCCACAGGAGTTCCATGTTTACATTGTTCTACGCCCCATTTATGTCCAGGAAGGCCAAATACAAAGGTCTATTTTCCACTCTAGATATTTCGATGCATTGGGTAAGCACGAACAGGCTATCATCTAAGCGCCTACCATTTTAAAGCCATTCTGAAGTTTTCCGAGTATCTTGTTACTTTCTACCCGTGCTTGCACCTTTCATTTCACCGCCTGAATGGCTAACTTGTACATAACATGTTATGGTAATCGGCCTGTATGATTTTATGTGCATCCTTTCTCCTTTCCTTTCTTAAATCAAATTCATTTTACTCTGCCGCCAGCTCTCCGGCATATGCTTATTCGTTATGACTGTTTCCAAAGCTTTTAACAACGTTTCGTTACTTCTTGGAACAAGTTCATTAATCAGCTTGATCGGAATTCTATCTATTCCTGTAGATGTGTTTTTATGAATATTTTTATACCTTCTCCAGTTTAGGTTCGTCTGTTCTAAGCTACTTTGTTTTCTGCTATCTTGTATTGCTTCCTGATTTGCGGAGATTACCCTGTCATCGCTCTTAAATGTCTCGGCTATAACTGATATAATGTTGTTCAATGCGTTGTCTCCCTTTCAACAATTTCCTTCGTTATCTTGAATCCAGTAATGTTTTCTTTGATTCTTTTTACCTAGCCAGCATATACGGTTCCAGAATTTTCTTGGTCCGCCTCTAGTGACATCGTGTATGTCAGCCATTCAGCGATCGGTGGACTGTTTCATCTAAGATTTTACCTATTTTTTGAAAATAGGAAAATTAAGTTTTATTGTCGATTCTTCTTTTAGCTGTTGTATTAAGAGTAGAGAAAAGTCAGGAGCCTTAAAAGGTGCTAATTACCTTAATAATTAACTAAGATTACCTAATTAACTTTTTATTTATACCAGCTAGGAGCTGCTTTCAAATTGCAACAGTGAGCTACCGGTGTGAGAATGCCAAATAGTATTTTAAACGAAAAGAAAGGCGCATTTCTTAAGGACTGCAGCGCTGGCAATTCTGGCCGCTTTCGACGCACGAAAACGAAACCTAGCAGTCGAGGCGCGCACGTATGCACGCCCATGAGTGACGCAGCCGTGACGTCACCGAGAGAAAGCAGCCGCCTGGAGGCGGCCGCTGCCGCCCCCGAAATACGCGTCTGGAGCTGCGTCAGGGTCTGGTAGGATCTTCAGATATCACCAACGCATTGCGGGCGAAGCTTGTCATGGTGCGGTCGTAGCGCTGATGGTATGGGCAAATCAGCCCTCCCTCTTGAATACAAGCTTTGGCTCCCAGAGGGTGAAATAAAAAGAAAAGCAGTACATGCACAGATATCGCACCACTGACGCAGCGCCAGACGAGTATTTCACGAGCGGCAGCAGCCGCCTTCAGACGACTTGATTCGCCCGGCGACGTCACGACTGCGTCACTCGTGGGTGCGCAAAATTCCGCGCTTCGCCTGCTAGGTTTCGTTTTCGTGCGTCGAAAGCGGCCAGAATTGCCAGCGCTGCAGTCCTTAAGAAAGGCGCCTTTCTTGTCGTTTAAAATACTATTTGGCATTCTCACACCGGTAGCTCACTGTTGCAATTTGAAAGCAGCTCCTAGCTGGTGTGAAGAAAAAGTTAATTACTTAATCTTAGGTAATTATTAAGCTAATTAGTACCCTTTAAGGCTCCTGATTTTTCTCTACTCTTAATACAACAGCTAAAAGAAGAATCGACAATAAAACTTAATTTTCCTATTTTTAAAATATAGGTAAAATCTTAGATGAAACACCCTGTATAATTTTCTTTGAATATACATGCGAGCTCACCATTTGCATATTTTTTAGAAGAAAATAAGCACTACGAAGCACGTTATGACGGTACGGCCTGAACACATGATGTAGTTGAGTGACATTTTAGGTTGATACCTGTTTTTAACCAGTAAGGAACACGCGCGCGCGGCGCGCCCTAGCTTCATACCCTAGCTTCATACCATTCATACCCTTCATACCATGAAGGGCGGCGACATCTGCTTGCGGTGCACTACTGCACCGCAGATATTTTTTCCGGCAGATGGTGTCCCTGGACCTGGACAATTCCTCATGCACAATGTCCCGTATCATATCAGCCATTGGAAGTGGAGAACAGGCTTCAACACTGTCTACAGAGGTTACATTTGCCAGTTTTTTGAATTTAGGGACAATTGGACGCAACCTCAGAGCTTCAAATGTTCTGCATTGTTTTATAACGTCGGCGGTGGCGTTCAGGCTCTCTTTGCTAATCAGAAAATTATAAACATCTTCGCTATTCCTTTTACGAGGTGGCCGACTTTATCTTCTTCAAGCATACTAGGATTCACTAGCTTACATAGCTTAAAAATAGCCTCGATGTATGCAGTGCGGGTTTCTCTGGGTACTTGAGCCCGGTGAAACAATATCTGCTTCGCACGCTTCTTCTTTGCAGGTCCGTTTCCAAAATTTTCCTTTATCTCACTTGTAAAGGTAGCCCATGTAGTTATAGAGCTCTCATAATTGTCGAACCAGTAGAAGGCAGTGGCAGCAAGGAAGAACACAACATTAGCTAGTTTCGTAGCCGCGTTCCAGCGATAATATTTGCTCACCCTTTCATAGTGTTTCAGCCACTCGACAATGTCTTCATTAGGTTTTCCAAAAAATGCCCGGGGCTCTCGTTAGTGTGGCCAGATCGCCGTTGATGGCCCCAGTTTCTCGGTATTGCCCTCTTCATTCATATCCAAAGGCATTGGTGGCAAGCCAGCGATTCTGCGGCTCCTCCGTTAGATGGAACAATCCATGGCCGATACCCCAAGTACCTCGCACCACAACTGTTATGTTGATACGCACAGGGAATTTATTTACAGAGGGATCGATAGAAGCAGGACCACGCCTACAAACGTCCTTCTGACCCTCACTCTTCTTTTTCCTCTCCCGATCGTTCGACGGTTTATCTTCTTCCGTCGATGTGCTACGGTGCGTGACAATATGAACAAATTTATTATTATTATTATTATTATTATTATTATTATTATTATTATTATTATTATTATTATTATTATTATTATTATTATTATTATTATTATTATTATTATTATTATTATTATTATTATTATTATTATTATTATTATTATTGCGCTGTGCATCTTAAACAAGCCGTTCTTCAATTTGTGTTTCATCACGCTGTCCTATCTCGTATCATCGACCCGCTACGAGGCCAGGGCACGCCTCTCGTCTTTTGAGACGACGGCTGTTGCGGCTGTTGGAAGAAGGAAAAGAACATGCACGAGCCTGCTACTGGCTCTGTAGCTGAGCCACCTCCGCTACCTCGTGCGGACAAAGTAGAGAAGAAAGAAAAAGAAAAGAGAGAAAAAAACGCGCGCCGCAACAACCGTCGTCCACCACCTAAGGGTGGCAGGTGCAATGACGGCTTACAAGAGACAGAATTCGGTGGCTGGCTAGCCCCGACAGCAAGCGGCGTTGACATACCGTCCCAGCCCCATAGGGCCAGAAACAGCCACCATTCACCACTTCCCCCCCAGAAGACGTCTCTTGGCTAGGCATTCCTCTCCTTGCTCCGGTGTCTCCGCCGCACGATTATCCTATTCGTTGTTCCTACGTTCAATAGCTAACTGCCAGGCGACAACCTCGTGGTCCGACGAAGTGAGATTTTCCAATCTCTTGCGCCACTTAGCAGTGGCCTGATTTTCTGTAACATTGCTCTGCAGGGAGAACTCCCGGCTAGGCTGCGTCAGTGCTGGCTGCGTTCACCGTCACAGATTTATAAGGGAAACGTCATCCCTTTACACATGCGCAATAGCTTTCACCGTTTCTGCTTGAAAACGTGCGGTTGCTTGATTGGTTGCACAATTTATTTCCATCGGAAATCGCCGTTGTCGATGGAGTGACGATCCCCGACTAATGACGTCACCCGGCTGCTCGCAGCTGCTGCGCCTGGTGGCGACGGGGACAGCTATGCTCCCCAGCTGCCCGCGCTGACGTAACTCGGAGCGAGTTACGTCAGCGTGGTGGTAAAACATTTATTGTGGGAACCAGGGTACATTACAAGGGTTGAGGTGGTTCCTGATCCCGGCTGGTGTCTGTCAGGCCGTGCCTGGCAGCGACCGCTTCAACCCAGTCAACCAGCATCTTTCGCGCTGCTGGGTCTGAGCTGGAGACCGCGATCTCCCAACCCTCTTGGTCCGTGAGGCCCCATTGGAGCGGTGGCTTGAAATCTTCATATAGAATCCTTATGTGACTGAAAGTGGCTCTAGGTGCCCCACATAGAGAACATGTGGGGTCGTACCGGCCCGGGTGTGCCAAGGCCAACCACGCTGGGAAAGGAAAGGTTTTGGCTTGTAGATGTCGCAGATAATTTGTTAGGGTTTTCAGAGAGAGGTGTGAGGGGGGGGAATATAAGAGTCGTTGTTCTCGGTAGTGAAGTATTATGCCATGATAGGTTAGAAGTCAGTCCGGCATGCTTCCCCAGTCTTCGGTATGCTCCGCTCGGTTGACGTGCACTCGAGCAGTTGAGTGGGCTGCCTCGGTACCGGGGTTGCCTGCATGGCCTGGTACCCAGCGGGCATGGTACGCAGACGATGTGAATTGGTCGGGAAGCTGTGAAATTAGAGGTTAAGATTTAATGGACGATTTGGTGTATTTTCCTTCTTGCGAAATTTTGAATGGCCGTTTTAGAATCGCTGAAAATGAGTGTGGCAGTGGAAAAGCAGATGGCTAGTGCTATGGCTGCCTCTTCGGCTTCGGTCGACGTTTTTGCTTTGACAAAGGCAGAAACTATGTGATTGAAGTTATAAGAAATGACAAGACGTATGCAGTGGGGTGACTGTATTCTGCTGCGTCTACGTAGGCCGCTTCGGTGTCAGTCTAGTGTGATCTGTGTAATGCCTTGGCTCGAGCTTCTCGTCATACTTTGTGGTGAGCAGGGTGCATATTTTTAGGTAGGGGTTGTACGGTAAGGTTGTCACGGATGTGTTGGGTGACTAGGTGGCTGTTTTCAATAAGTGGACCAATTGGTTTGATTGGAGTTTTAGAGCTGCGAGAATGAACCTGCCCGTCTCTGCGGAGAAAAGTCCGATGAAAGCACGTTGAGCTTCCACTAGTTCTTTGATTGTGTTGTGCACTCCCATGTTTAGGAGGCGTGTGGTAGGAGTATGTTTTGGGAGGTGAAGTGCTGTTTTGTATGCCTGACGAGTGAGTGCGTCCACTTTCTCAGTTTCTGCCTTTGTAAGAAAGAGATACGGGAGTGCATAGACCATTCGACTGATGATAAATGCCTCTACAAGCCGCCGGAGATCGTGCTCTCGCATGCCTCTGTGCCTGTTCGCTATTCGTTTGATGAGTCTGACAGTTTGATGGGTGGTGATAGTCAGTTTCAGGATAGGTTTTGTGTTGAGTCCATTGTTTTTGCAGGAACATTCCCAGAACTCGAAATTTGCTGATCTCGGGTACTTGAACGCCATCTATGGTGATGTGTATGGAGGGATGTTTTTGGCGGCGGTTTGGGTTGAGCAACAGGAGTTCGGATTTAGTGGGGGAGCACGCTAGGCTGATGGATGCTGCGTGCTTTGCCACTACTTCCGCTCCTGCTTGAAGAGTGTCCTCTGCTTCCTACATTTCCCGTCGTTGTCCACAGGGTAATGTCATCCGCATAGAGGGTGTGGGAGAGGTTTGGGATTTGTGTTAGTTTGGGGGCCATCGGGATGTGGGTGATGTTAAATACAAGGAGGGAGTGGACTGATCGCTGGGTTGTTCCGCGATTGAATAGACAGAAGGTGGGGATTCCATAGGACCGAGTTTGAGTTCCGCGGTGCGGTCGTGAAGAAAGGCTGCGATATATGAATGGGTGCGTTCTCCTACCCCTAGGCTGTAGAGGCCGTCAAGGATTGAGTCATGTTGTATATTATCAAATGCTTTGGTGAGGTCCAGAGCTCTAGGTCCAGAGATCCAGAGAGGCTCTCGTCCGGTTACGATGCTGCGGATGTAGAATTTCTTTGGAAATTTGAAGCAGGATGTATTGTTTGAATAAGTGGCTTCTGAATCCCAGCATCATGTGTGGGAAGAGATTGCGAGTATACATGTGGTTGTGTAATCTGTTAAGGATTACATGCTCCGAAAGCTTGCCCATGCATGATGTGAGAGAGATTGGTCGGAGTTTGGTTATGTCTAGTGCTTGCCTAGTTTGGGAATGAAAGTGACTCTTGCGTGTGTCCATTCCGGGGGGGAGAGTGCCTGCCTCCCAGTGCTTGTTGAACAAGTCTTTCACTGCTTGGACAGAATGGTCATCGAGGTTGCGCAGAGCTTTGTTTGTTATCCCATCTACTCCCGGGGCGGACATAGTGCGGAATTTATGCATCGCTGCTCGAACCTCCCATGTCGCTATGTCTGCATTGAGATCGGGGTTGGGCTTGCCCGTGTATGAAAGGAGTATAGCTCGTGGCGTAGTTGTGAGGCACTTGGCTTTTAGTGTTTGTATTAAAATGTCGTCATCCATCTGTAAGCTGTGAATGAGACGAGTTACGTTAGGGTGTTGTGAGATTTTTGTGTGATTAGGTTCTAGAAGGCACCTCAGTAGCTTCCACGTGTCTCGAAGTCCGAGGTTGCCTTCCATGTGGTCGCACACCTGTCCCCACGGTTGCCGGGTTAGTTGCGCTGCATGTGACTCTATGTCCTTAATCAAGGCTGAGATACTTCTTTTCAGGGATCGGTTATGCTTGTTTTTGAGCCATTGCTTTTGCAAGCTGTTGTGTGCATCCCACATATGTAGAAGGCGGCAATCGGTGACGTTCGACTCTGGTGTTCGGGAACTCCGACGTGGCTAAGGTAAGGTCGTGGGTAATGTCATTGACCCAATTCACGACGTGATCTATTTGAGTGGGGGTATTATTTCGGAGGTTTCGGAATTTGTCCCAGTTTGTTATTTAGAGGCGCGTTTTGACATAAGGCGATATAGCTTAGAGAGAATGAAGTTTGGATAATGTAGTATGTAGTGGCCGCTGACTAATAGTGTCCGCGTGTTCGACCACTGGCATTGTGTGAGATGTTTAGTAAGTGTAAGATCAGCTCTAGTGTTTCGCTGCACACTGTTGCCAATACGCGTATGTTGCTGCGGCTCGTTCACCAGTGCAAAGCCCTCGTTTTGTAGGAGCGCCCAGAGTTGGGATCCTTTGCTGCAATATGATGTGTAACCCCAACTTTGCGTCGAGCGTTGAAGTCACCTGCCACAATCAGCGGGGGGTGTGTGCTGATCTGCAATTTTTTTCGTAGTGCTGCCCTGAAGGGAGCTGCTTTACCTTAGGGTGACTGTAAATGTTTAGGATAAAGAGACTAGGGCTGATTCTGGTTCGAAGCAGGAGTTCAATGAGATGACAGTCGATGTCTTCTAATTCCATCGGGTGATCTTTAGCGGTGTAGTTGCGGTATACCAATGTAGCAATACTTTAGGCACGGTTGTGTTTGTTCGTGAGTGGGGGGTGTAGCTGAGGAGTTTACCAGAAGCATACGTTTCTTGTAGTGCGATGACTGTAGGTTTTTCTGCCTCGAACAGAGATTGAATATGGAGTTGCAGGTTGCTGCGCTTGGACCGAAACCTCCTGCACTTCCACTGCCACACTCTAATTTCCTTGCGGTTACCTTCCATCGTTAGGTAGGTTGCAAGTTGGCGTAGTCGACGGTTTGAGGTGAGCGACTATGATGTAATTGAGCTTGGACTGGAGTTCGGCTACGATTATCACTTGGGAAGACTGCTGCTGCTCGATCGCTGTCAACCGAGTGCTGAGGTCAGTGGCTCAGGAGTTTGTGCTTTGGGCCATTGCTTCGAACTTTTCAGCTAACTTTTGTTCGAGGAGAGCCAGAGAAGCGAGAAGGTCTGATTTATTTTGATTTGTCGTTTACTGTGGGGTCTGTTCCGTAGCCGTACGCTTGGTTGGGGCATTGTGGAAGGTGTGGAGCTTGCTGCGGGGGCAGAAGATGGGGAAGGGGGTGCAAGGTTCTCTGCTGGATGAGGGGTGAGGGCTGGGACTTCAATTCGCTCTGTGGGGGACAATGTTTCCAGTAAAAGCTGTAGCTGATTGCTAAGGTTGGCTATTTGTGCGCTCGGTTATTGTATTTCTTGGTCCTGTTTCTCTAGTCGGGCCTTAAGAAAGGCGTCCTCATGGACGAGGGAAGAAAATCGCAGGCCCCAGCTCACCTGTTTAACGGGAACGAGCTCGTCTGTCAGAGGCATGAAGGATAGCGACCGGTTCCGGTTCTTGGCTGGTTTGTTTGGATTCTGTCCTCGCTGTCGATTCAGAGTGGTTGTGGGAGCGGCTGCGATTAGCAGAGCTGGACCGGTGCCTGGTGCGGGACTTCCGGGAAGTCGCCTGGTCCGCTGCTCCTTCGGCAGGGGCGGCTGTCGTCCTCTTGTTGCCCGGGCGATTGTAGCGTTCTTTGCAATCCTTCAGTTCAGTTCAGTCGTTCAGTCATGTCCGACTCTTCGTGACCCTATGGACCATGTCACGCCACGCTTTCCGGTCTCTCACTGTCTTCCTAACATCACATAACTTCGTCTGCAGTGCCTCGAGGATGCCATCTAACCATCGCGTTCGCTGCCTACCCCTACTCCGGCGACCCTCAACCTTTCCCAACATCAAATCTTTCTCCAGCGACTCCTCTCTTCTCATCAGATGACCAAAGTAGCTGAGCTTTAACTTTAGAATTTGACCCTCCAATGAGCAGTCAGGGTTTACGGTCGACAATATCGACTGATTTGATCCTCTGGCAGTCCAAGGAACTCTCAAGAGTCTCCGCCAGCACCACAATTCAAACGCGTCAATTCTTCGGCGGTCAGCCTTTTTCACAGTCCAACTCTCGCATCCATACACCACAACTGGAAAGACCATAGCACGAGTTATACGGATCTTGGTTGGCAGACTAATGTCTCTGCTCTTTACTAGGCAGTCAAGGCTAACCATTGCTCTCTTTCCCAGAAGCAGGCGTCTCCTAATTTCATGGTTGCAGTCTCCTTCCGAGGTAATCTTGGAGCCCAAGAACAGAAAATCTGTCACAGCTTCCACTTCTTGTCCCTTGATGCTCCAGGACTTGATAGGGCAAGACGCCAAGATCTTTGTCTTTTTAATGTTCAGTTTAAGCCCAAACTTCTCACTCTCTTCTTGTACGCGCATCAGAAGTCTCTTGAGTTCCACTTCAATTTCTGCCATTAAAGTAGTATCATCCGCATATCTAGGGTTGTTGATACGTTTTCCAGCAATCTTCACTCCAGCTGAAGACTCGTCCAGACCGGCCTTCCTCATGATGCACTCTGCATATAGGTTAAATAGGCAGGGCGACAGTATGCAGCCTTGCCTCACTCCTTTCTCTATCGGAAACCAATCAGTAAGACCATGCCCAGTTCTGACTGTTCCCTCTTGTCCTGCATACAGGTTCCTGAGGAGACAGATGAGGTGAATTGGAACTCTCATCCCTTGGAGAGCTTGCCACAATCTGCTGTGATCTACGCAGTCAAACGCTTTCGCATAATCAATAGATCCAATCCTTAGGTCCTGTGAAATGGCGACCGTTGCAGATAATGCATTTCGCCGCGCACGTAGGTAGTTCCAAGGGTGTGTGAGCTTCTCCATATCGCTGGCATAAATTGTTCTTTGGTTTGGTGCACACATCACTTCTATGGCCAGCCTGGCGGCAATTATGGCAGTATTCCGCCTTGGCCAAGAAGGGGTAGCAATTATATACAGCGCCGTAGAAACAGAGTTTTCGGGGGACCATCTTCGTATTGATGAACGTAACCAGGATTGATTTAGGCCTTCCCAGCTGTCGGACGTCCATGATGGTGAAGGATTGACTTCGGTTGAACATCTGCAGTTCCTTGCATATTTGGCATTTTATATTATGTCTCTGATAGCGGTGTCAGGTTTCCGATGTATGCCTTAATCTGCTATTATTTATCCGCAACTTGGAAGGATTCAAGTTGGACGTAGCATTTTGCTCTGTCTTCGGTGGGAGTACTTATGGTGAAAGAGCTGTTTCGGGGATTGATTCGGATGACGTCTTGTTGACGGACTGCTTCCATTGGGAGTTTCAGAGTAGCACTCACTAGTGATAAGATGTATCATCCGTTATGCTTTCTGAAATCGAGGCCTCCATTTGGGCTGTAGATAATCTTCAAATCATCGGCAGGTAGCTTAGGTAATGGAGCTTGACGCCTTATAGTGCTGGATGAAGACTTGCCTTGGTGTAGTTGTGCCGGTGTAACCTGGCCGGCCGGTGGCGGAGGTGGCGAACGCGTGCTGGGCTGCCCAGACGCGACTTACTTCGGTTGATTCAGCGTTCGGGCTTCAATAGCCCTAATCTATTTCGAATCGGTGTCGAGTACTTCAGGAGTGACCGCTTCCCCGTCAGCTTGATGGGCCATGCTGCTGTGGGCACGCCCACGTACCAGGTGTGGGTCCGGTAGCACGAGGGAGGCCAGGCACAGCCGCGCCTGGATCAGCGAAATCGCTAGGTCTAAACTAGGCCTAGCGGACGGCCGCCGCTTCGGATAGAAATGGCATGGTTTCTAGCATGTTCGTGCTCGAAATTCCAAAAACGTAGCAGTGGGGAGGTGCAGAGCAGTTTCACAAACCGTTTGCAGCACTTGAGTTCATAGGGAGTCGATCAGACCGCATAAATCAGTCGAAAAAGTGAGGCGTCGATGTGAACGCGTCCGTCCATTACGCGGGCTCATAATTCATTACGCGCATTACTCGCTCCTCGCTCATGCGCAGTATGGTCGGCGAAGAGCCACGCGAAGCCAGCGAGAGTTCGGCCATTGTAGCTTACCCCACAAAACCGAGGGATTTTGATAAAAAATTAATATTGCTAGGCTTCGCGGCTTAGCGCATCAGGCAACGTCAGCTAACTGGTATTTGTCACCGAAACGTCTTAATCCTGAGAAGGCTGCGGCCCTGCTCCTTCCTAGTTTTCCACATCTAGACACGGAACCAACACGGTTGCTTTTCAGTCTCTAAGCCCCTACGTTCCAAAGTGATGACGGCGCACTCACCGCAAAACCGTCTGCGCTAGTAGCTGCTGCACAGCTGCTCAAGCGGCTCGGGTTACAGGCTAAACCGACGGATTCGGACTCTGCAGAACTGCAAGGGTGTCGCATCATCCCTCTCCGGCTACCACTCCAGTAGCCACAGGTGGCATGAGCGCGTTGGCGTGAGCATATATTCCCTGCCTTGCTTTGCGACCATGGTTTTGTAAGTAATGACACACGTTGAGCGGGAGAGAGCGAAAGAGAAAACCTTTATTACACGTAGGAATTCATGGCGCACAACCCGTGGCTCCTCGCACGACCCCACTGAAATTCAAGTGTTTATGTCCCTCAGGATTATAACACTGGCAGGCCGGCCGGTGGCGATGGTCTGCACGGCCGGGTCTACCGAACACTGCAGGGTATCCCAGTCCTCCGAGATCTTCAAGTGGTCTAGCCTCCGCGGGGGAGGGTCCGCCGGCCAGAGGGAGAGGATGTGGAGGGAAGAGGCAAAGGGTTCTGAGCAAAGCGTACAAGCAGGAGTGTGGCAGGAGGGATGGCAGTGGGAAAGGGTAAGGGGTGAAGGAAGAGTGTGTGTTTGCAATCTGCGCCTTAGTGTTGCGTGTTTATTGTCTAGGGAGGGGTGGGGTTCGGTATAGAGCTGGCACAAGACTCTGTAGGCCTGCGTGAGCTTGGTGAACGAGTGCATGCGCTCCTTCGTAAATCCTGGATTAGAGGGCTGCTCTGACTTCCATCTACGTGATATCTGTGTCCAGTGTCGAGTTGGGCTCTCCTGTATACGTGGGTAGAGGTATGAGGGCTCCCGGAGAGGTGTATGTGTTTTGAATTGTGTCTAGGAGGGCGTCGGGATCTTCAATATGTTCGTGTATGAGGCGTGTCACGGGATGTTGTGTTAGAGGTCCTACTACCAGGTCCCATTCCGACCCGCGTAGTGGCGGACGAGGGGCAGCGCATGGGTATGCGTAAACCGAAAACTTTCGCCGAGCAATACTATTTCAGTCCGCGAGAGGTGTTTTAGGTAAAAGCGCTGCATGATGCAGGCTTGCCGGATACAGAAGGTGTGATCAGAATTTGTGATCCGAAAACGTCCTTCACACTGGCACTTAAGAAATTTTTCTTCTTTAACGGGAATTGAACATTATTCCTCCTATCCCCAGCAGAGCGCAGAAACCAATGCTCCTCGCTGGACGCGGGACATAACAGATCATAATTCTTGTGTAGCCATAATCCTGCCGTCTCCTTGCAACGTTAAGAGAAGCTACTATTCGTCGATGTAGGATATTAGCGGGGGTGTTCTGGCGTCTTTTAGTCTCTCCCTGTCAGTGGTAGCTAGCAGATCCGCTTCGTGTGCTAAGTAAGTTCATTTCTTCAAATACTTAATGGACTCGTGCCGCGAAGGGAAAGCATCGGAAATAGGGACAATGATATACGACTTAGCGGACTCCTCAATCCCCGACAGCGAGGACGGAATACTAGCCCCAATATTGTCACTCTTTGGGTCTTAAGTCCCTCCTGGAACTTTTTTTCTATTTATGCGGTTGTTTCATTTTCTGGCTTCGGTATTTTATCCAGTACGCCTCATTAAACCACACCAAATGTAGATTAAATTCACGTCACAAAAGTAGATGGCATCAGGGGTTCATTGCTGTGTAACCGTCGCGTGTAGACATAACAGAAGAATTCTCTCCGGCTAAACGCTCTATATCGTCGAGCATGCGCAGTATACAACGTCGCGTTCCGACGTCCTGCGTGTGTTGTGCAGGGCTTCAGTGCCACAGGGCTTAAAGGTTCTCTTTTGCGAAAATTGGCATAGACGAATTTTGCTTTAACAATGGAGTTTCCGAGAAAGCTGTACAGCTTTCCTTGTAACCATATGGCTGCACTTGGCTGGATGTCAATTAGCAATTATTCCCTTATTTCCCTCATTTTTAAATTTTCTTAAAAGCTCACACTGCAACTGGGACGCAACCATTCCTTCTTCACCGTGCAGGGTGGCGTGATGCCCTTTCGTTTCCAATTAAGTATCTATGTGCTAGCCAACGTCTAGGGAGGGGTGGGGGTAGGTATAGAGCTGGAACAAAACTCTGTAGGCCTGTGTGAGCTTGGCGAACGGGTGCATGCGCTCCTTCGTAAATCCTGGATTAGAGGCCATCTGAGTTTTGTTTAAAGAACCTCAAGCTAAATGTTTGGCAGCCTCGTTTACGGGATTCCCTGAGTGCGCAGGCACCCATACCAGCTCCACATGGCGGGGCGGGGGTGCATCGGTAGAGTCCAATATGCTAAAAACAGGGACATGGACTCGGCCTGGTGCAACGTTTAGAACTGCTGTTTTTGAATCTGTTAAAATGTACTTGGCTTCCGTGCGGGTTATGGCTAATGCAATGGCAACTTTCTCTGCAGCTTCTGGGGAAGTGTCAGGGGAGATAAGAAATTTTATAAGAGGGGATGAGGACGAATCCACAACGGCTGCGATCGCTTCATCACCCGTGCATGCAGCGCCCACCCACACGGCGCCCGACTCACCGCCATTATATAGGTGGAGCGCCTTTGCACGGGCTCTGCGGCGTTGATCATGGTAGGATTAATGCATATTTTTGGGGAGTTGCTTGATACGTAGTCCTTAGTGGATATGTCGAGGGATGGAGAAAAGGGTTGGGTCGTTAGCCGGTATTCTGATTCCAAGGGAGTCTAGGATATACCGTCCCGTGGATGGTTGCGTGAGTCTGGTGTATTAGGTCTGTCGGTAGACCTCCAAAAGCTACCCAATCGTGTTGTGTAGAATCAGGCCTAGCAATTTGTCTTTGGGTGTGTTGAGGGTAAGGTGAAGTGCGACCTTGTGTGCCTTGCGGATCAAGGCATCCAAAGCGTTTAGGTAATGTTTGGACAGTTCGTAAGGAGTAGTGTGATGCACACGGCTGAGGACGAAGGCATGGATGAGGCAACAAAAATCGCGCTCCTTCATGCCCCTATGGCGACCCAAAACTTTGTGGATGAGGTGCGATATCACAACTGCAATCTGCCTCAGTTTCTTTATTGTGGTGGTGTTTTTACCATTGCTCTGGATGTATAGGCCAAATACGCGGAGGTTTTTACCTACGATAGTGGGCTCCCATTCAGTTCAATTGTAATAGGGGAGAGGGGGAATGGCAATTCTTGGGGCGGATGAGCAGCAGTTCGGACTTATCTAGGGAGCAAGACAGTACGATGCTCTTTGAGTAAATTTCGGCCTGGGTGGCTGCTTCCTTCCTATAAGGTGTCTTTGCTGCCATCCCTGCCGTGAGTGGTCCACCCTCTATGCCGTCGGCATAGAGGGTTTGTTCAGATGCGGGATGTGACAGTTTTCGGGCGAGGGGAATTAGGGTGACGTTAAACAAAAAGGGGGAGAGGACGGACCCTTGCGGGGTGCCGACACTTTGAAGCATGTAGGAGGAGGAAGAAAGAGGGCCGAAGTGTACCTCAGCCGTGCGGTCAGTGAGGAATGCTCAAATATAAGTGTACATTCGCGCACCGACATTCAATGTTAATAGGCAGTCATGATCGCCTGATGTTCGATGCGGTCAAAAGATTTTGAAAGGCCTAAAGCTTAAACTGCCTTGGTGTGATAAGGAAGAAATGGGTCAAAAATGTCGTGGGTGAGTTGCAGCATGGCGTCCTGTGAGGACAGCTGGGATCGGAATTCCACCATGCTGTGCAGTATTGTTGTCTGCCATATGTGTTGTAAGTCTCGCTAACACAACATGTTCGAAGAGCTTCCCGAGGTAAGAGGTTAGCGAACTTTGAGGTAGGTTTTTGAGGGTAAGTGGTATATTAGGTTTGGCTATAAATATAACCTTCGCATGACGCCTGGACAGCGGGAGGACACCCTTCACCCAGCACTGGTTAAAGTATGCTGTAATTTCGGTGATCCACTGGTCTTGTAGATTACGGAGCATGGTGTTTGTGGTTTGGTCCAGACCAGGTGCGGAGTTTGTTCGGAGAATAAGGAGGGCTGCTTTGACTTCCGTCTACGTGATATCTGTGTCCAGTGTCGAATTGGGCTGTCCTGTATACGGGGGTAGAGATGTGAGGGCTCCCAGAGAGGTGTATGTGTCTAGGAGGGCGTCGGGATCTTCAATATGTTCGTGAATGAGGCGTGTCACAGGATGTTGTGTTAGAGGTCCCACTACGAGGTCCCATTCCGACCCGCGTAGTGGCGGACGAGGGGCAGCGCATGGGGATGCGTAAACCAAAAACTTTCGACGAGCAATACTATTTCAGTCGGCGAGCGGTATTTAGGGCAAAAGCGCTGCATGATGCAGGCTTGCCGGATACAGAAGGTGTGATCACAATTTCTGATCCGAAAACGTCCTTCACACTGGCACTTAACAAATTTTTCTTCTTTAACGGGAATCGAAAATTATGCCTCCAATGCCCAGCAGAGCGCACGGACCAATACTCTACGCTTGGCGCGGGACATAACAAATCATAATTCTTATGTAGCTACAATCCTGCCGTCTCCATACCACGTAAGAGAAGCTACCATTCGTCGATGTAGGATATCAGCGCGGGTGTGTTGGCGTCTTTCAGTCTCTCCCTGTCAGTGGTAACTAGCAGATGCGCTACATGTGCTAAGTGAATTCCTTTCTTCATACACTTATTGGACTCGTGCCGCTAAGGGAAAGCATCGGAATTGCCAGGGACAATGACATACGACTTAACGGACTCCTCACTCTCTCCGACAGCGAGGACGGAAAACTAGCCCCAACATTGTCACTCTTTGGGTCTTAAGTTTCTCCTGGAACCTTTTTTCTATTTATGCGTTGGTTTCATTTTCTGGCTTCGTTGTTTTATCCAGTACGCCTCATTAAACCATACCAAATGCAGATTCAATTCACGTCACAAAAGTAGATGGCATCAGGGGTTCATTGCTGTGTAACCGTCGCGCTTAGACATAACAGAAGAATTCTCTCCGGCTAAACGCTCTATACCGTGGCGCATGCGCAGAACAGAACGTCGCATTGCGACGTCCTGCGTGTGTTGTGTAGGGCTTCAGTGCCACAGGGCTTAACGGTTTTCTTTTGCGAAAATCGCATGTGCGAATTTTCTTTAACTATGGAGTTTCCAAGAAAGCTGTACATCTTTCCTTTGTAACCATATGGCTGCGCTTGGCTGGATGTCAATGAGTAATTATTCCCTTATTTCCCTCATTTTTAAATTTTCTTAAAAGCTCCCACTGCAATTGGGACGCAACCATTCCTTCTTCACCGTGCAGGGTGGCGTGATGCTCTTTCGTTTCCAATTAAGGATTTATATGCTAGCCAACGTGAAGGTTAGTCCGCGATATGCCTTCAAATCGACAACACATGAACCGCCAACTGTATTCTGGTAATCATAAGTGGTAGTGTACCCTGGTGAGTTTATTGTACGTAAAGTTACGTTCATTGTACGTAAAGGGTTAACACAACACGAATGCAGAAGGTCTCAAAGTCAAGGAGTTTGAACGGGACCTCCTATAATGAATATTGTAAAGAAATATATATTGACCAGTTGCAAAATTTATACAATATTTCGCGTCCGTGAGTTGGGGTGAACGGAACGTGAATTTATTACAGGCAATATTGCTTTAATGAAAACGATTACAAACCTAATAACATAATGAAAACATAAGAAACAATTCATAAAACGATATAAAGGATAACACTGGAATAGTTTACCTTGAAAAGTACGATTAGTATGATAACAAAAACGGACGAAGAGCGGATTTAAAGGTATAAATAGTTAATGATTGTTTGATAGTTACTGGTAAAGAATTCCAAAAAATGGTACCACATAATCGGACTGTTTGTTTCCCGTAATTAGTGTTTGGCAGCAAGAAGTTATTGTTGTTGGCGAAACGTGTGTCGGTACGACTGCGGTATTTGATCATTGGTGGCTAGAGAAAATGGAAGTAGCTCTCTAACAGATTTATACAATAGGATACATAGACTGCAGTCGATTATTTTGTTCACAGAAAAAATACTGTGTGACTGGAGCAAACGAAGGGCATTTTTTGAGAGGCGACTACAAGTAATATTGCGTATAGCTTGATTTTGGATAATTTGCAGAGAAGATAAATGCGAAGGGTACGTGTTTCCCCAAGATGAAATGCAGGGAAACTGATACTGCGCCTTGCCGGAAGAATAGCCACGCAATCTTGTCATTGTTAGGTGGTGCCTAAGAGTCTCTGAAGATTTTCAAACCTTGAAGCCGAACGCTTTTCTTGGTTCAAGGTAAAAATCGCACGTGCGCGAAATTTGTTCCCAAGTACTGTCGGCGAGATTCTGACAGATTCATTTTAGTCATCTAGCGTCCCTGCCATCTCCTTGTTAATAATGTACGGGGCGCGTCAACTAACGATGCCTTACCGCCCTATCCCACAGTTGCAGGAGCTCTGCAACGAACGACGCCAAGGAAAGAAAATTTCGATAAAGTCACTGGAAAAATTCAGAGTACTGCACTCCTTTTCTGCGTTCCGCCGGTACGCTTACTGGCTGATGCTTGCCACGAGATCTCACGGCGCCAGATACCTTCCACACAGAATACTTGTCTCGTGCGGGAGTTCTTTTTTCGATAGTTCCGATAGTGCGTCGAAGTGTATGATGCATGGATGCTGAGCCTTTGGGTATGGCGACAGGAATGAGTCAAGAAGGGCGCTTTCTTTTTTAAAAAAGGAAAACAATTGATCTGCAATGGCCGTCAGTGTGGCCTCACAGAATCGGCCTAGAAAATTTCATGCTATCAAACGGTCGCACGTTTGTGCGAAATACGATGCTTCACTGGTTTCAAATTTTAAGGCGAAATCCTTTCTAAGTTCACGGAGCGAAAACCTTCGCGTTATCTGTGTGTCGTACCTGTGCGCAGATGTGTCACTTGAACAAAGCGGACGTGTGAGGAGGGAGATTAAAGTGAAAACAATTGATGGTGATAGGTAATAAATAAGAGTTATAAATAAACATCGATAGAGATAACCACTAATGCAAAGTAATAATAATCAACATTATCATCATCAGCTGGGCTATACCCACTGCAAGGCGAAGGCCTCTCCCATTTTTCTGCAATTACCCCGTCGTGTACTAGCTGCATCCACTTCACCTCTGCGAGCTACTTAACTTCCTCCACCCAGCTAAATTACTGCCGCCCCTGCTACTCTTTCCTTCCCTGGGAATACAGTTGATTACTGTTAGCGTCCATCGGTTGTCCTTTCTTCATACTACTTGTCCTGCTCATGCCCATTTCTTCTTAATTTCGACTGGAATGTCAGTTACATGAGTGCTTTTTCTGACCCAATCTGCACGTTTCCCATTTCTTAAAGTTAAACGTTACCCTGCCATTTTCCTTTTCCATAACCCTCTGCTCTGTCCTCAGTTTATGTATGACTCTTTTCGTTAACCTTGATATTTCAGCCTCATAGATGAACACCGGTAGGTTACAACTGTTTTGCACTTCACACTTGAATGATACTGATAAGTTGCTATTCATAACATGGGAGTGCCTTCCCCATGTTCCCCATTCCAGTTCTATTTTCCTAGTTACTTACGTTTCGTGGTCCGGATTTGCGGTTACTATCTGTCATAAGTAGGCATATTTGCCTACCCCTTCCAGCACTTCATTACCTGCTACCCTACTTTACCTTAGTCTTCTGCATATTAATATTTAGGCCTACCTTTCTGTTTCTTCGGCGTAGATCCTTAATAATTTGTCGCAATTGATAGCCTGAGTTACTTAAAAAAGCGATGTCATTAGCGAACACCAGATTAATGAGATATTATCCATCGACCACGATGCCTAACTACTCCCATTCCATCTCTGAATACACCACCTAAGCAAGCTGTAAATAACACTGGGCAAGAGGTGTCTCCTTGCCTTACACCTATCATAAGTGGAATTTTATCACTTTCTTTATGGAGAACTATGGTTGTTGCGCAACGTGAGGCTGATATGAGTGATGACAACGATGAGGCAGCTTGTGATGATAATGGGAGTAGCGATGACATTGACGGTAAATTTATTTGATAATGATGGTAATGCCGATAGCTATGATGACAATAAAAGATAAAATATTACGATAACCTAACCAAGCATTCACTTCATTTGGTTCCGCAGGGTTAAGCCACAGCAATTTTTTTTCGGAGTGTTTACCTGGAATGAAGTGCGGCGCTTCGTTCATCGCAGAAACCCTGACGTTAGAAGAAAACAATTCACAAGACGGGACGGGCGCTGTCCCATATTGTGTGTTATATTCTTCTTGCATCTGGCGTTTTTGAGCTGTGTTAATTCGTAACAACTATAACCAACTCACCCAGGCTAAGATTCCCATTGGGTGTAGTTCTTGATCAAATAAGTGTGGGCAGCAACCGCCTAGCGACAGGCGGAAATCACTGCAGCAGAGCACTTTAACAAGCAAAGAAAATATTGAGGACAACGCTCAGTATTTCATGGTAGCCGCGAATTCCAAATTGCCCCCTTTCTTTGCCTTAGGGAATTCACTTTTTACATTTGCGAACACATCAGTGGTCTGCAGCATCAAGTAAAACTACATCGCCCGTTTTTTATTCACTACTTGTAGAGTGGTTACAAACGCATATGCCGCCATTGGCTTGTGTCCATTCTGCTTCAAACTCCACTTGCATGTATCAAAAATATGTATGTCATGTGTGTATTGAGCGAGAAAATAAGAAAGTAAGAAAAGCTGCTGACTGTATTTACTGCGAAGTCGCGCCGATGAGGCTGGAGACGTTCTGAATTCTTGATTTGTTCTCCATGTAGTAAAATGATAGGGGGCACTTTGGATCACTAAACTGCAATGAGGTGAAAGCCTCTAACGCTTGGTGTTCTCAAGCCTTCCACTACGGCATCTATTCCACTTTGTTTCCCTCCCTCTTTCGTGATGACGCCATAGCATCAGCTACCCCGCTTTAACCCCCGCTTTAGCCGAGCCATATGAACGTGCCTGCGTAGCCTAAAGGTAACGTGAATACAATGGTGTTGGCAGCCTGATTCTTATACCACCCTCTCAATGAAAGGCGAGGCCCAAGTTGGCAGCTTCTGCCACATGTAATGCCAGGAAGTCCTGCGTTCAATTAGTGTTTGGCTTGTCAGCTGTCAGCTGCTGCCACCCATGTAACAAAAGCGCTGAGGACGAACGGACGGACACAATCCGCAAGTATGGGCCATTAAAGGCTATCGCCTTACTAGGCGACTGGATACAATCTTGGTGAATGGGTTTTGAAAGTGGTAGGCACGGCCGAAACTAACAATGGGGGATTAAAGGGCATTGCAGAAGGTTATTCTCAAGTAACAAAGAGAGAGTTATAAATTGAAAACATCCCATTTTGGCCTATTCTGCTCTGTCAGTAGTGCTCTACATCTTCAACTATATCTGCCGTGTTCACACGAGCACATATGTAGACTCTCTAGTCCACTGCAGGCATTATTTTACTCCTCCGCAAATTCCACGTCCTTTTTTCTAGGCGCCGCAATGAGTATTCAAGCAAACAAGATGCATTTTCGTTTTGTTAATTTTCGTTTTCAAAAGGGAAGCTTTGGTTAGTCCTCTAATAATTACTTCGCACTTAGTGTAGCAGTGTGAAAAACTGTATGCGTTGTATTTTGCAACTAACAGGATTTGACGATAAGATATGCTTTGTTGTTGATATTTTTCTTCAAATATTTCAAGATTTCTGCACGGTGTGCATATATGTGTACATATTTCGCGATCAAAGTTTTTTAAAGAAGCTATGCTGCGAACGAAGCTGGGCTATCAACCATGCAATCAGCTCATCGACTTTATTTTGTGACTCCCACCTCCAAAGTGGTGGGTCAATTCACTTCAGTTGCATTTACCTTCCAATTGAAACACGTTTTACAATGATCAGATGCACACGTGTTTCGCTTACAAGGAGCACTACGCTACTTTCATCTTTCGCCATAAAATTACCAATAATTGTAAAGCTATCCACCTGTAACTCATTTAGAACGGTTTGAATTCCGCTTGTTCAGCACTGATTAACCAACCGTTCTCTTTATTGCTTCAGCGATAGCACCAGTGACAGTGCCACCAATCGCACCAGAGGCAACACCGGCTATGGCAGCTGCTATTAGTACAGTAACTGTAACGGGACCGTATTCTTCGCTTTCTTCGTCCAGATGTCCTGCGTTTAGGGTGTTGAGGAGACCGATCGCTCTTTCACGGTCAGCAGCTGTGATAAGTGCACGTTGGCCCTGCAGAATTCTTCCTAGCAGCTCCATGTCTTTCCCCATGTTGATGAGCAATGAAGGGTTGTAACCTGGAGGTAAATTTTATACCGCTTTATGCCATGAACAGCCGCTGTACTGAAGCAAACGCAAACACTGTCTCACTTGTCAAATGTTGCGCTAATTGTTCTCACCACGCGTTATATTTCCGCATAACACTGTTATTTTTCCTACTACATAATCACTGAATACAGCTTTACCGTTGCTGAAATCTCAGCGCTTCATGTTTATACCAATAAACCTGATCAGGTGCAAATGAAATAAGATATGTTGCTGCCTGGACAAATTTATTTAACAATTTTTTCGTGCTAAAAGTAATGGCACATAATAACATAGTCCACTGCCAGTAGTTATGCACTCACTTCAATTGTAAATAGGAACTTGCTTCCCTCAAATGAAGATGCTTGTTCAGTTTTCGAGTTAACTATGCACATCTATTTATTGAGAACTGTGTCTGTAATTAATCATTTCAATACTGACTGAAGGGATTTTGCTTTTATTGCTTTCAATTGTGTATGCTAAGGTGAAATGGGACGCGCTGACGTTTATAGAAGTGTTAGGAGAAGCATTCGCATTCGCAGATGCGAATTCACCATACTGAAGGGCTTTTCGGATACGAAAAGCCCCCTTGCGAACACGTACCATGTTTACTTTACCGTGTAACTGAAAACATCCGCATTATCAGTACCTGTCAAAAGCTCGTTACTAATAAATCTTACCTGTCTCAAGCAACTTTTTTCGGAACCCATGGGAAGGCGCCCTGCATGTGCAACAAACAGCAGTCATTTACGCAGCATGAAAGAAAAAAAAGTAACATTGATACCGAGGCAGAATACTACTCACACTGTGGCGGACACTTCAAGTGCCAGTGCCGGAGCGAACATGCAGAGAAAAATAAAGTATTAATTTTTTGAGATATGCATGCGTAGATTACTAATAATAAAGCTCTAGCACGCGAATATGTTAGTACGGAAGCACAGATATGAGTATCAGAGGCGACTTAACGTCTTCCTAGTGCCTGGCAGGTTAACACAGTAACCCTGACAGGGCGACCATTGTCGGTGCTCTAAAGCGGCAAGTGGGACGATGGCATGTACAAGAGGTGCACCTGTAACAGCGTTCCTTCCAGGTGGTGCGTTTGAGGGTTATTTGCTCAATGCGAAACCTCTAACAAATTTCAGTGACCTTATGTGCATAAAATTTGTAACACAGCCAGTTCCTGTACCCCGTAGGGGAATGTCGTAATTTGTTTCCCATTCAGCATAGATTGGATAATCAATGCCAAGCTATTTTTGATAGGTATGCAAATCGATGTCAAATGTAACCCCCATTTTATGCCACTCACTAAAGATCGGTAACATAGTGCCAAACACTGTGGCAGGCTCTCAGTAATGAACCGGAAAACAAAACTATGCCAAAATGTGGTTTCGCACGCCTAAACCGCTTTAAGAGAAGTTACGACCAAGCTAATATTTCAAATAAGAAAAGAAAATTAACATTTGGCTACGATAACAAAGGGTTTCTTTGACCACATTGTTCTAAAGCATTTACTATTCAACCCATAAAATGGTTATGGTGGCAATGGAAAAATATGCCGTTCTTACCGAGTACGAAGCGAATGGAGAGTTATATGTTTCATTAGTGCACCATATATACAGTGCATGTATTACGTTGTGGAGCGTTGAGCTGCAGAGCAAGCATAAATACAACGGTAACCTTTGAAGAAAGCTTTAATATTCATTTACTGACCGTTTTTGGGGCTTGGAGTAAACTAAATATAGATATATAAAGAGCAGAGATCCAGGGCAGCAAAAGATCAGAAGGGGCCTAAAAGCAAACAAATAAAACCGAAAATGGATGCAGTAGCCAAGTTCCATCAATTCATTCATTTCCCAATTCAATGTGTCGAAAAGGGGGTATTATTTCTTCTGTCCTCTTGTGAAATTGTTAGATTGAAGACAATGGCCGCGCCTCAACACTTGTTGTATTTTCTTCGACTATACATATAAAATATTTACTTCGAATACAGAGTTTATGGCCTAAATTTCCCAGAGGTTCTTTCGCACACAAAACTTTTTTCCCAGTTGTACTTACATGTATATGCAATAACTTGAAGGCTCACTAGGACAAAAAGCACCTTCATTGTCGGTGACCTGCGTAGAATGAAGAATAACTTTGATTGCGCATTGAAACCTCAAACCTTAGTTGTAAAAAATTTCAAGAGCAGCAGCAAGAAACAAACAATCTAAAGTGCAATAAAGCGTATCAGTTCGGCATGTCAAATGTGAAGGACACGTATGTGCGTGTGCACAGTTGTGGCTTGTATGTTTTTTTTTTTGTATATTCCACGGAGCTAAGCGTGCAACATTTCTTTTTGAGCAGTACAAAAGCATGCCGAGTTTGCGGCTATATCTGAAGCTAAGGGTAGACATGGTTATCTTCAGTACTTCGCTTTATAATTCATACTAATCTCGTTTGTTCACCACCAAAATAAGTGACCATATTGTGAAACCCAGATGAAGCCTATTTTAGCAGGCACCCAACACATGGCGAAGTAAATTTTCAATACCCAGTTGGCGTACTTTAAAACCATTATATTACTGCATCGAGGGCTTCAAAAAATAAACTTTCAATTGAGGCCTTCCGCAAGCCAAGCCCGCTTCGCTCGCTGTTTTTACACCTGTGTAAAAAACAAAGGAATTAAAAAACCATTTAGGTGCAAACTGCACATATAGCATATACAGTACATGATGGTTCCAAAAATAAATCAAGCAATAATCTACGTTCAAACCCTGTTTGAAACACACTCTTCGAGCTAGCCGTGCAGTTTTCAGTGCCCTGCGAAATTTGATGATTGCTTCTATCAATTACGGTGTCTACATAGCTGCGGAATCAAAAACACTGGAGGGGAGTACTTAATCATCTCCTTTAAGGGAACCCTGAAAAGCTATTTGGCGTAATGTTCTAATGCGAGAGCGAGGAATCCACAGAGGTGGTCCTTATGAGTATTTGAATCACATTTTACCCTCCCCTCCTCCCCCCCTCCCCCCCAGCGTAATATTCGCAAATAATTTTTACAAACCGCTTCTGGCGACCGCTCGCGAGTGACTGGGGCGACTCATCTCACCGCGCAAATCTCCTCCGTGACGTCGCATGGCCCGGGCTTGCTGGGCGCGCCCGTCATTGTACGCCCCCGAAAGACGTGGGCATGACGGGGTACCGTAGTGACTTGTTCACTTTATTTTTTTTCTTGCGCGGCGGCATGGCCTGATTTGAGGGGCGAGAGGAGGAGCATAATTATAGACCGGCAACATCTTCAGTACTAATAAAGTTAGCTTAGCAATTTTTGCATTGCGGTGACGATTGATGGGACACGTATTGCTCGTGCATGTTTATACTTTTATCTTATAGCTTTTCATGATCACTTAAGGGTATTACGCGATAACGGCAGACTCGTATTTACGCTTGTTCAGAGAATTTAAGTTCGCGTATATCAATTTTGCTTTGCAACTTGAATAATCGCCAATCCTTTATGTAGTGCCTCAATTAATTCGCGCATACTTTGCAACATGCAGCAGTAACCACGGATGACAATGCTTAAACACACGGATAGGCATATAAAACAGAAAAAGCGACAACACAGCGCCTGTTTCGTCGTCTTTTTGCTCCTATTTACTCTGTCCGCGTATATAAGCGCAGTCAACTATGGACCAACACCAACCAGCCCGTCAGCTTGTCCTGTGCAGCAGTAAGCAACTCAATATATTTATTTATTTTTATTTATTTATTCGATACTGTCAATTCCATCAGGGATCGTAACAGGCAGGGCATTCAAAAGTACAGCTGCACAAAAAATAACATTGATAATTAATCGAAGTACATAAAATATATGCTTCTCCAGCTCAACGTAAACGGTGAACATGTAAGATAGCCTTAACATCAGTGATAGTGAAAGCGAAGTTATTGATTCAAGAGCTTAAGCGAAGATATTGACTTCAACAGTGGTTAGCGTTTACTAAGTAATTGAACTGAGCTAACACAGGCTCATTCGCCAAGTGCAAATTACGATACATCGCACGGAAACATGCGGCGTATGTTGCAAACCCACATTTCCGTCCTTACATGAAGTGCGTAATCTTTCGTGTCTTCCTGGAAATGGTAAGTAGTTCATTTCCAGGTGTGCACACAGGAACGCATAACAATTGTGTCGTGTTTCCTTACAAGCAAGAACAAAGAGGTTTATCATACAATTCAGGAAGGCTTCGGAGCTGCATGAGCAAACAACGTCCCGTAGATTACCTTGAGTAGAGATAAAGATTATATGATTATGTGAACCTTAAGATTATATGAGCCTTTCTGAGAATGGGTTTCGGCACGCATTTGTTCGAAATACTGTCAGAAAACGTGTCCGTCGATGTACGTGACATGGAAACTCTTCACATGTTCCCCAACAATGGCATCCTAATTACGCTACCCGGTCATAGGCGCTGATATGAAATGATGCCGACCGTGTAGTTCAAGACCACGCGGAAAAAAGAATATTGCTACGTCGGCAAGCCGCGCTGCTGCGTACTGGCGGCCGCTGTTTGCCCCTCTTGTGGTATCACTTCGTTTATAGGACTGTACTTTCGGTTATTCTGTAGGCAGGCGCATCCACTTAAACTGCAACATAGGATTATTAATTATATGCGCTGTTTGAATATTTTGTTTATTTATTGCTGCACAATTTACAAAAATATATTTCACTTTGAATTGCTTTTTATGTTGCAAGAGTCGCAGCTACGCGCCCTACAGGGAAGAGGTAACGCCCTTCAGGGCTTCTGAAGACGGAATTCGAAACGAATGGTATGACCAGACGTGCTTCCAGTCTACAAAAGAATGCATTCAAAACGACTGAGCGCGACAAATGCATCAAAATTAGGCTTTTTTGCTAAGCGCCGCTGTTTCAAAATTCCTTCTGGTACTTGTGCTTTTTCTTGCAGCCATGCCATGCGTAGAAATCTAAGTGAATGTGCCTTCGCATTGTCTATTCTACCTAGAGTTAGGAAGCTAGATTTGGCGGGTGAGAGGCCCGATGGCGAACGCCTTTTGCATCAAGCGAAAAAAATAATGTCCTCGTTGCGATGAATGAAGGAGCGAGGCGATAGCAATAGTAGAGAGAGGAACCCCGCAAGGATCTGTCTTGTCTCCATTCTTATTCAACCTAGCACTGATAGGTCTGCCTCCCAAACTTGAAGAAATTCAAGATCTTCAACACTCCCTATATGCTGACGATGTCACCTTGTGGGTAACAAAAGGTTCGGACGCTCACATAGAGGAAACACTTCAAGAAGCAGTGAATGTAGTTTAGTCATACGCTAGCCAGATTGTGCTGAAAAGCTCACAACCGAAATCTGAACTACTAGCAGTCAGAAGAAAAACGCAAGTCAAAGTAGAGATAAAAATCTGCCTGCAGTGATTACCATTACCTACAGTCGATACTATTCGAATACTCGTGCATTACATCCAGAGCAATAGGAAGAGCAATGTTATTATTAACAGGCTGGAAATGACTATGCAACTAATCACTACACAGAGTAACGGCAAGAAAGAGAGGAATGAAGGAGGCTGACATTTGTCTTCTTATCCATGTCTTTGTACTAAGTCGATTCACATACTCAGTCCCTTATCTCCGCCTCATTCAATCTGACAAGGAGAAATTAAACAGACTCAATAGAAGCACCTAAAAGGCTAGGCTAGGTGTACAGAGAAACACTTCAAACAAAAAACTTCTCTCACTTGGGATACGCAACACTGTAGAGAAGCTGATCACAACACATAAGACAGCACTGCTATAAAGACTAACAAACTCTAAAGCATGGAGACAAATTCTCGACACCGCATGGGAATTAATGTCGAACCACTAGCCAACCACCCAGGACCACTATCAAGAGGAGTGCGCGACAAAATTAACTCTAAACCTTTGTCCAAAAACATTCATCCCTCCTTCCATGAAGGTAGGAGGAAAGCTAGAGCTAGGACTCTAAACAGAAAGTACCGAAGTTCCGATGGGGTGGTGTATACCGACCCCTCGGACTACAATATGGCTGAAGGTGTCTTTGCCATCTGTGTAATTAAGCAGTAGCCGCTTCGGTCGAAGTCTGCTACTGGGACTAGGCGGAAGAAGCCGCAATCGCTTTAGCCATAGCTACAACAAATGCGGATATAAATGTTACTGTTTCAAAAACTGCCATACGTAACTTCTCACGTAGCAGGATATACAATACTGCCAGAAACATCCTCGCAGACATCAGACCCGACAGAGAGATAGAACTTGTATGGACACCTGCTCACTCCGGGAGCCGAGGCAATGAGGCTGACCAACATGCTCGAGGTTTTGTCGGCCAAGCGGTGAGACCTAATGCCGAGGAACTTGAAATGGAAGGATTGCTCACATACAGTGACCTTACACAAAACTTCAAACTCTCTAGGAGAGTATACCCACCACCACACAAATCACTAACAAGACAACAAGAAATTGTTTGGAGGAAACTACAAACGAACTCCTTCCCCAACCCTGCGGTTTACTCACACATATTGCGGTCAGCATAAGGTCACCATGCACTAAGTGCGGAGAGAAAGCCTACCTTTATCATATCCTGTGGGAATTCTCAGAGGACCCGCCTCCCAAAGCTCTTATAGAAGCTCCCTCACTTGAATCCTGGAAGGAAGTGCTGCGTAACGCGAGCCCCGATATACAATTAGGCGCCGTAAACCGCGCTGAAGAAGTCGCCGCAAGCGACCAGCTAACGGAAACTTGGCTTTTCCACTAAGACTACTCCCAACAATAAAGTTTTCTCCCTCTCTCTCCCTCCCTCCGCAATGAGGCGACGCATAGCATGGCAACCGAAGTTGCACAGAATAGGCTGCCCCTTTGACTCCTCATGGGCAAGTTGGGCGAGGGCAGACATCATAATAGTCATGCGGCCAGATTTAGGGATCAACCGTGCAGGCCCAAATTCGGCTTGTCCCGGTTTATCTTATTTGGGCATAATATAGGCATGGCGATGCATATCTGAGCAGATATTTCCGTATCAGGCCATCAGGGGCTGCTCTTTACATACTCTAAGGTGGAGTAAAGCAACTTTGGACTTTATGAAAAATCGGGGCTAACTTAAATGGGGCGCCGACTCAAAAGGCCAATACCGCATGCACATGGATGGGATGAACGGCAAGAGCGGGCATACTCGCACGTTACCTGCGCGGTTCCCTTTTGGGGTACTGGAGGAAAATCAAGCCTAAGGAAAATTTAGGCTTTATGCAGAAAACTCCTGAGGTACCCCAAATGGGGCTGTCCACCAGAAAACTCTATAGGTTCCGCTTGAGCTGCGGCTGGGCTGGAACGTGGTAATACCGGCTTACTTCTCACATCTGTCTCTCGCGGTGAACGTTACAGCAGATGGGACGCAAATGTGGGACATAAACAGATAGAAAATGGGCTAGCCCAAATGGGCGGCCCACTCAGATTTTGAGTAGACCCCACACGAACCGCGACGGGGCTGAAAAGCGGGCATGCCCGCACGTGGCCCACAAGGACCTTTTTTGAGTACTTGCGGACGCTGTACTGTATATTTGGGTTGCATGCGGCGAGAACTTGACGAGCACATTTTGCGCTGCCCATGCAAGGGCGCAGTCGGCCGCAAATTGACCATAACCAATCCTAATACTCAGAAACCCTACCATGCATTTTTAGGTTGCCATTTATTTATGTAATTCATGTTATACACGCTAGTAATTATCTTTTTGGAGGTTTCACATTACAGGTCTAAGTATATTTATGCCATCTCACATCTATGTTAAATATGCAGTATTGACAGAAAACATGCAGCCGTAACCGTTCCCCCTCGCGATTATGTACTGGACTACCTCATAATCTTTTATTCGAGACAAAGCGTCGAAATAGTTTTCACATCAATCGTTGCCACGCACCAATTAGCGAACTTGCCTCAAGTTGGCTCTTAGTCTTATGACAGCCTCGGAGCTCTCCCGTATTCTAATGAAATCAAAGATGTGTTGAATTTCATAAAAAAAAGTTAAGCACCTAGCACAGGTGGGTTCCCGTTGGAATTTTGCACCAACTTCTAGCATAGCGCGGGTACCCTTTTCACAAGGTGATTAATATTTGTTTCAGGCAACACATGTTTTCAGATTCCTTCAAAACTGGTCGCATTCTTCTCATACCTAAAATGCTTCTTCGTCCCACCACGGAGATTAGCAGCCGATTACTTTGGTAACCACTGGTTATAAGATAGCGGTAAAACAACTGTCTGATGCCATCTAAATGTACTTCTATCCCTTGTTTTATGCCACCAGGTTTGTTCAGTACCTGGTCGCGACGGCCATATTCCGTCGCCGGCAACGCGCGATGTTATAGAGTACATCATCTAACGCTACTCTGAAGACGTATTCGTGTCGCACGACCAAGAGAAGGCCGCTTTTTTGGAACATGGGTTCATTTATCCTACCCTTGATGCCTTCGGTTTGCCTACTTTCTTTCTCCTTCTAGTAATTAAGGAGCCGTATAAGGATATTTGGAGCACTCGGTTTCTTGACGGCGGCGAAAGTGGCTCGTGTTTTCTAACCCGTGGTGTTCATCAAGGTTGCCCGCTCTCCCTCCTCTTGTTTGTCCTGGCATTGGAGCCTCTTCGCAGTATATCGCACCCCCCATACCAAAAGTCTCCGATTAACAGGGCACATTGTGCGTCACAGCATACGCCGACGATATCACTGCTTACATTGCGGATGAACTGCGCCTGCTGAATTGTTCTCTACTTTCTGAGTATATTCCTCCTTGTCAAAGCCTGTTGTTATTTCCTCTAAAAGCAACTACTTGTCGTAGTTGCTTAATACGCGCATATCCTCGGCGAGTCTCTTGACGTGTTGCTAGCGTATGTGTATTTTAGGTATACCGTTTGACTGTTTTGGCATGGGGGAGGGAATCGGGACATCGGTCGCGAAGGGCGTCATTGCGAACGCCCGGCTATCCTAGTCATTTAGTATACCTATTCCTGTTTGAGGTTTTCTATCCCATTAAGTTATTCTGGTAACCTTCCGGTATACCTACGCCTCATTACAAAGCCCCCATTCCGCGTTATACGAAACGTGAAGCCTGTGGTGTTTGGGATTTTTATCGCGAAAGGAATACTACGCCAGGTCTAACCGCTCATCATTGTGTGCCGTGTCTGTGGCCCCCGAGCCGGCGCTGCACCGAACAGAAGAAGAAGGAGGAGAAGAAGAACAAGAAGAAGAACGCTCGGCAATCCGCAGCTAATGCTTTCGCTCCATATTCTGTTCAGCAGAGTTGAACCCTTTAAATGTTCTTTTTTTTTTGCTCATGAAGAACAGAACCTGCAGCTACAGTTATGCTATGACAGACACACCAGTGCGGAGAATGTGGAGTTTTTAACCTCTTTGTTGCCTCATCGCTGATAGCATTGAACAACCTTATGCACATTTTAATGTGGGACTTGCCTCCTGCGCGAAAACTGGCAAGGTGTCTTGTGCCCCTCTGCAAGGGAAAGGGATGCTATGATCCTTGTTAATACAGGGCTTCCATGCGAACAACTATCGGCGGTTTTACAATTTTGTATTTATATTTATAGGCTTGCTTAATCTATTTATTCTGGAATCTATATTTCTGAAGATTGTGTGGTCAGTATTATGGACGAGCCACCCGCAAAATGACGTTCCCGAATGCGTCCAATGGGCGTCGTTTTCTTTGTCACACTATAGTGCCTATATTTCTAGGCGCTATAGCCATACTATCTAAGAAACTTGGCCACTCGGTTAGACAGTGTTGCCCAGTACTGGCTCGTTTTTTGCATAAAATTTTTTCATTGCTAACTGGTCAACTTTTCTGTTGTGGCAAAGGTATGCTTCAGTAATGATAAAGCTTTTCAAATGCTCGTGAAACTTTATAGATTTTATCGTGGTTTGGCTTACCACTCTGCCGAAGTTTTTTTCTCATATCTGATCTTGCGGGAATTCTTCCCCGATAGACATCGCAGTGACGTTTATTTAATGTTTTGCTTAAAGATATCATTTTTTTTTTGCGGGAGCCTAGTAGCTTCAATATAATTGGATTCGTTTCGCTTTTATCAGTTTTTCCCACACGATAAAACGGTTCAATGTTAACCGTTGGAATTTCAAGTATGTCTTCGATAATTTCCTTTAAAGCTACGTTCTAAAAACCCGGAAGTCTCGTTTGCTTCTTCTTCAAACCCATGCACAAATAAATTTGTCCTGCGGCTGCAGTTTTCGAACTCATCTCTTCGATTTTCAAGGCCCTGGTTTACGCGGTTCCTTGATGGTAGTTCGTATTAAGATTGAACACGTTTAGCTTCAAGTCTTGATATTGCGTCGAATTTAGTGTCAATGCCAGTCAATCTTTTTTTTTATCTCTTATATATATGCTGCAATTTCCTCTAGTCGCTTAGTAAGTTGTGCATACTCCGGACTGGAATTTGACTAGATACCACTATCATGCCAGAGCAGTTCTTGCTCTTGCAAGAGCATCAGAGGGCAAATTGATAGCCGAAATACCACATCTGTGGGCACGGCAGCAAAATAGTAAGGATCAAATAGAACGCATAAATCTTCCATACTATTTTTTCACCTGTGGAATGAATACAAAGGCATTAAGTAACCACATCCTTGAAATTCCGCCGTGTGCAGTGGACGTGGAGGCTCAAAGCCGGTCTTTTATAGGCGGGTTGTTTAGGGGCGCTTTTACCTGCTCATGCGCGTTGAGATCAATGCGTATCGCCGCTGATTCCTTTATAGGCCGATCCCAGCATTTCATTAGGCGCACAGGGGTCACGTGAAAGCTAATGATGTGCAGAATGAGATGACCGTTTGTCGTCATTAAGGCAGCAGCGAAGTAGCGGACGTTAGTCAACAGCATGCCTACCCACAGCTGCAAAATGAAGACAAACTGATTAAGCGAGCATATTCTTAAAATCAGTATGAATTCTGAAAGCTACTGGAGATGTCCAGCAGCTTGTATATTTTCACTGCGCTGTTTATAAAGCTTCATTTGCATGTTCACTCTCAAGACGGAATCATTTTCACCTTTCCTTTATTTTTCTAATTGCAAAATTTTTGTTTTGCCCGTCATACTTCCATTTTTTCTACAACTGGTTGCAAAGCACCGGCATTTAATTTGCTGGCCAATTTGCTGGCCAATGATCATGGCACACAAGCTCAATTTGGATGCTCCCAGAACCCGCTTAGCCCGAGGCACTACAGCAGGGGGTTACAGTGTTGAAAAAATATCTATATTAGCACAACACACTTAGTGACCAGAAAGCCGCTTCCATCCGCTTATGGAACGGACAAAAAATTAACTAGCATACACATTAGCACCTTCACGGTATTCGAAAACCTTACAACAATGACCAGTTCGAGCAGAGACATAATGTGGCCTGCGTAATTATATTTCCGTGCTATGAACACAGCTAACGTAATGAGGCTAATGAGCGAAACCCACCTTTCGGCAATGTCTAGCATGAAAAAAATTACTGATGATTACATCACTTCCTAACGCGAAATTTGAGCACAGATCATGAGTTGTTTCACCTTTTCTATAAATTGAGGTATGTGTTTCAACTCGGGCGGCGCATATATAAAAATCCGCCGCCACCAATCCGGCGCTCTGATCGCCGCAACAGAAGGGTGGCATTGGAGGAGGAGCGAAGAGAGCAATTAACTTATCGCGAGGTGACAGGAGGCAGCGCATGGGCTATAAGAAACTTCGTGCTGAGTAGAGATAGCAGCGACTAACTGATGCCGCTTGCGTCGCTAGCGAGTCAAGTCAACGCGGCTCTACGTTTCGCTTTGGGATGCATGCACCATGATCCGCTGATGCCGAGCTGGCGCTTCGGCAACCGGAGAACACCATCGCCGCAACGCAGGAATAGGAAAGCGCAAGGGGAGGGGGGCGGGTACATGCAGCGGTGAACGGTGGCGCCAGAAGCGTGCTTCCCGTCTGCGGTGCTAGTTACGAAGGCCAACGGCAACAGCGACAACACGAAACGCAGAAACGGGAACCAAAGAGCTGCGTTCTAAAATTTCACCACAGCAACCAGACAACCAGATAACCTTCTTCACACAGGGGGCCTGTAGTCGTCGGGCAGCGCCACCGCGCACTGATATCCGCGCCGCCAAGGGAGATGCTGCCAATTCTCGCAGGCGCTCCCTAGGGCGACGGTGCAAATCTAGAGCGTTCTCCAACCGTTACTTCGGGCTCTGCTGGTGACGTTACAATCTTCTTTAACGCTGCACCGCGAGCGCATTTGTTCGGGACGTTCTTTTTTTTTTTTTTCAATAGGCTTCATTCGACCAGAAAGCGCGAGTTACCAGCGACGTCGGGGTTCACATGGCGTTTTGAAATCAGCTATTTTCGACAAGTATTTTCGGCCACGGGAAAGACGCTGCTTGCTGCAAAATCGTCACGTATGCAGCGAATTAGAAGCGGTTGCGTCTCGCATACTGCCAAGAATATATTCGCTACTATATAAATATAAATAAATGCGGACAGCGTGGCGCGTACGGTTTCCGCCGTTTGAATTGCTTACCATCGCGCTTGATAGTAACAATTTTCGAAAAGAAATAAAGTCGTCTGTTTTACATCGTAGACGAATTCAGCACAATTTTATTACTACTTGGGCAGATGCGCGGCGATAAGGAATTCGAACAGCGGGTTTTAAAGACTAAGCATTTCTTGAATTAATTTCAACGCCCCTGAATAGCCTGCGTGGCTTCGAGTCGCGCTTTTCTCTCTGTTCATTTCAGTAAACGGTTCATGCTTATTCTCCACTATTCAAAATCGGCTTAAAAAGCACCTTCAAATTACGAAAACAGTACCAAGGTAACGGGTCCCCAAAGGCAAGAGGAGTAAAAGATAAATATTAGCGTCAATCTGTTGCAACGAATTAATTGCCGCTATTGAACTAGGCCGCAAGGTAAACTGGATATCTTCAAGCGAGAAATAGACAGATTGAACTTTGATATCTTGGGTATCAGCGAGCTCAAGTGGACCGGAATGGGAGAATTTAACTCCGGCGACCATTATGCCTTTTATTGTGGGCACGAATCCAAGAGAAGGAATGGGGTCGCTCTCATAGTAAACAGAAGAATGGGCAAAGCACTGCTAGGGTACAACCCCAAAAACGACCGAATGATTTCACTTCGTATCCAAGGTCACCCTTTCAACATAACAGTTATCCAAGTCTATGCACCGACTACTACTGCTGAAGAAGCTGACGTTGAGAGATTTTATGCGGAACTGCAATGCCTTTTAGACCGCACCCCATCATCAGACGTCGTTTTTCTCATAGGAGACTGGAATGCTAAGGTAGGGAGTGAAGAAATATCCGGAATTACAGGCAAGTTCGGTCTTGGTGAGCCAGATGAAGCTGGGCAGAGGCTAGTAGAGTTTTGTCAAGAAAACAACCTGACCATAGCGAATATTCATTTTCAACAGCACAAGAGGCGCCTCTACACATGGAATGCACCGGACGGTATGTACAGGAATCAGATCGATTATATTATTTGCCGGCAGAGATGGAGAAGCGCTATACAAGCAGTGAAAACAAGGCCTGGGGCCGATTGTGACACCGATCATCAGCTTCTTGTTGCCAAGATTAAGCTACGATTGAGGAAAACGCAGAAACCTAGAAGGCCTGTCAGGTATAATCTGGATCAAATTCCATTTGAATATGCTGTGGAAGTGAGGAATCGATTTGAAGAATTAGATCTAGAAGACGAAGAGCCCGAAGAGATGTGGACTGATGTTCGTGATATAATACAAGAAGTTGCTACTAAGGTAATTCCAAAGCAAAAGAAATGTAAGAAAGCAAACTGGTTATCTGAAGAGGCTTTGCAAATAGCTGAGGAAAGGAGGATGGCAAAAGTTACGTGGAAAAGAGAAAGATACAAGGTTCTCAATGCGGATTTTCAGAAAATAGCAAGGAGAACTAAGAATGCCTTCCTGAACATACAGTGCCAAGCAGTTGAGGACAACAGCCAATTAAGGAACACAAGAGCTCTGTATAAGACAATCAAAGATATCAAATGAAGCTTCTGTGCTAAGCTGGGCGTGATAAAGGACAAACGAGGCAAGGACCTCACTGAAGCCTCAGAGATAAAGAAGAGGTGGCAGGAATACACAGAAGAACTGTACAAGAAGGACCCGGATGTGCAAAACCAACATAGGACGGTTGTGATTACTGATCTCGAGCCGGGCATCCTGAAGAGTGAAGTTGAATGGGGCTTAGCCAGCCTTGCTAAGAACAAAGCTAGCGGAATTGATGGTATTCCAGCTGAGTTGCTTCAAAACCTCAACCACGACGCTGTTAACACACTGCATACATTATGTCAAAAGATTTGGACAACACTGCAGTGGCCACAGGATTGGAGGAGGTCAGTTTACATCCCCATTCCAAAGAAAGGCAGTGCCAAAGATTGTTCCAACTACCGTACGATCGCGCTTATTTCGCATGCTAGCAAGGTGATGTTAAAAATCTTGCAAGGTAGGCTGCAGCAGTATGTGCATCGGGAGCTTCCGGACGTGCAAGCTGGGTTTCGCAAGGGCAGAGGAACTAGAGACCAAATTGCCAACCTTCGCTGGATCATGGAAAAAGCAAGAGAGTTCCAGAAACCCATTTACTTCTGCTTTATTGATTATGCGAAAGCGTTTGACTGCGTAGATCACAGCAGATTGTGGCAAGCTCTCCAAGAGATGGGAGTTCCAAATCACCTCATCTGTCTCCTCAGGAACCTTTATGAAGGGCAAGAGGCCACAGTCAGAACTGGGCATGGTCTTACTGATTGGTTTCCGATTGAGAAAGGGGTGAGGCAAGGCTGCATACTGTCGCCCTGCCTATTTAACCTATATGCAGAGTGCATCATGAGGAAGGCCGGTCTGGACGAGTCTTCAGCTGGAGTGAAGATTGCTGGAAAACGTATCAACAACCTTAGATATGCGGATGATACCACTTTAATGGCAGAAAGTGAAGCGGAACTCGAGACTTCTGATGCGCGTACAAGAAGAGAGTGAGAAGTTTGGGCTTAAACTGAACATTAAAAAGACAAAGATCATGGCGTCTTGCCCTATCAAGTCCTGGAGCATCAAGGGACAAGAAGTGGAAGATGTGACAGATTTTCCCTTCTTGGGCTCCAAGATTACCTCGGAAGGAGACTGCAGCCATGAAATTAGGAGACGCCTGCTTCTGGTAAAGAGAGCAATGGTTAACCTTGACCGCCTAGTAAAGAGCAGAGACATTAGTCTGCCAACCAAGATCCGTATAACTCGTGCTATGGTCTTTCGAGTTGTGATGTATGGATGCGAGAGTTGGACGGTGAAAAAGGCTGACCGCCGAAGAATTGACGCGTTTGAATTGGGGTGCTGGCGAAGACTCTTGAGAGTTCCTTGGACTTCCAGAAGATCAAATTAGTCAATATTGTCGACCATAAACCCTGACTGCTCATCGGAGGGTCAAATTCTAAAGTTAAAGCTGAGCTACTTTGGTCATCTGATGAGATGAGAGGAGTCGCTGGAGAACACGCACGAGATTTTACATAAGACACGAGATTTTACATAAGAAAATATATGTATAGCAATTAGAGAAGAATAAGGAGCATGTGAGAAGATTTTTGCGGACAAATAAAACCACAAGCGAAAATACAAACGGAAGGAATAACTTCGTAGTGACATAAGAACTCAATAAATACTGAGATATAAGTAGTTGATTTTCCACACGTGTGCTGAAGGAATTTAATGATGGATTAGTAACAATTGATATGTTCAAGGTGTTCTATTCGCGTATAGCACGAGGAAAGTATGAATATTTGAAAGTGTCAGTACGGAATGAAAACTCGTTTAGAGTGTGTATGTGACTATTACGTGTTTGTCGTGTTTGGGATTTTGAAATGTATCTTTAAATGTCGATTTTTAATTGATTTTGTATGAGTTCGAACATGGTTTTAAGGCGCGCTAGTTTTGCTCTGTTTTGAAGGGTTAGTAGTCCTGCGTGTTTGAGTAGTTTGTTGGTGAATCTGTCCTCCTGTGTTTGTTAAATATACATCTGACCGCCTTACTCTGCACTGCTTCTATTTGTATAATAAGCTTGTTAGTGAACGGAAACCAAACAACACTAGCATATTCTAGAATTGGTCTGACATGTGTCTTATACGCAAGTAGCTTTATTTCCAATGGTGCTAGTTTGAGGCGTCTGTTAATGAAAAATAACTGTTTTAAGGGGGTTGATGTGACATTGTTAACATAAGAATCCCATCTGAGGTCAGAGGTTAGTGTTATGCCTAAATATTTATATTCGGACACCGAATCAAATGTTGTTTAATGTGTACTGAAAATGTTTGGTGTATCTTTCTGGTTACCGATAAAGAAACTAATTTTTTAACATTAATAGTCATCTGCCAATCTTCACACTACTTGTTCACTGCTGTTAAAGCGTTATTTAAAGCTATGTGGTCATTGACGCAGTTAATTTCCTGGTAAAGTACACAGTCATCGGCAAAAAGTTTGATATTGTAAGAAATACTAGTAGGTAAGTCGTTTATAAAACTAAAAATAATACTGGGGCTAGAACACTTCATTGTGTTACACCGGATGTACCATTAGCTGTTTCGGACGTAGCATTGTTAATTTCGACAAATTGAGTATGACTAGTCAAATCATCGACAATCCAATCTACTATAGGGCCAGATCCAAAGGTTGCATTAAGTTTATAATAAGTTTATAATGTGGTACGCGGTCGAAAGCTTTCGAAAAGTCAAAGAAAATGAGGTCGATTTGTTTCTGCTGATCAATAGCGAAGGATATGTCGTAAGTTCGATTTGTCGTGTGACTGTAGAAACTCCTTTCCGAAAGCCGTGCTGAAAAGGTGTTAAAATTTTATTTTTCTCTAAATAGGTTATGTGCTTCAAGATAATGTGCTCTAGTAACTTGCATACAGTGCTTGTTAGTGAAATTGGTCTGAAATTTGAGGGATCTGATTTGCTTCCTGTTCTGTGTATAGGCGTCACTTTAGCTATTTTCCATTGTTTAGGAAGGGTGTGCGATGACAATGACTTGTTAAAAAGTATCACTAAAAATTTTGCTACCCATTCGGCATATCTACGCAAGAAAATGTTAGAGATTCCATCAGGCTCTCATCCTTTCTTTGTGTCCAAGTTTAATAAGGGGTTTAAGACTCTTGCTTCTGTTGCAGTTAGGGGTTCTAAATTATTTCCGGAGCAAAAACTAGTACAAGGCTTATTCCAGTTGTCTGTAGTGAAAATAGAAGTAAGGTAGTTATTCAGCGTGGTTGCAATATTTCTCTTTTCCTCTGGAGAAGCTTGGTTTTCTTTTCGTGATTTAGGGATCATGTAATGCCAGAACTTTTAGTGAGCATCTTTTAAGAAACGAGTCAGCGTATTTGTAAAGTAAAATGTTTTAGCTGTTCTTATTTTGGACTTTAAAACAGTGATGACCGAGGTTCATTTTTCAATTGTTTCTGGTGATGGATGGTGTTTCTGCACTTTTTTCAGCCGTCGAACTTTTCGCTTGGTATGAATTACGGTTCGAGTTATCCATGGATTACGTTTGCGTATTCTCTTAGTCTTGGTAGGCACATATTTAGTAACGCAATATGACAAAATGTTTTTGAATCTCTGCAACAATGTTTCTATGTCAGTATTTATGTCATGCAAAAGAAATGCAAAAAGCAAACTGGTTATCTGAAGAGGCTTTGCAAAGAGCTGAGGAAAGGAGGATGGCAAAAGGTATGGGGGAAAGAGAAAGATACAAGGTTCTCAATGCGGATTTTCGGAAAATAGCAAGGAGAGATAAGAATGCCTTCCTGAACATACAGTGTCAAGCAGTTGAGGACAACAGCCAATTAAGGAACACAAGAGCTCTGTACAAGACAATCAAAGTTATCAAAGGAAGCTTCTGTGCTAAGCTGGGCGTGATAAAGGACAAACGAGGCAAGGACCTCACTGAAGCCTCAGAGATAAAGAAGAGGTGGCAGGAATACACAGAAGAACTGTACAAGAAGGACCCGGATGTGCAAACCCAACATAGGACGGTTGTGATTACTGATCTCGAGCCGGGCATCCTGAAGAGTGAAGTTGAATGGGCCTTAGCCAGCCTTGCTAAGAACAAAGCTAGCGGAATTGATGGTATTCCAGCTGAGTTGCTTCAAAACCTCAACCACGACGCTGTTAACACACTGCATACATTATGTCAAAAGATTTGGACAACCCTGCAGTGGCCACAGGATTGGAGGAGGTCGGTTTACATCCCCATTCCAAAGAAAGGCAGTGCCAAAGATTGTTCCAACTACCGCACGGTCGCGCTTATTTCGCATGCTAGCAAGGTGATGTTAAAAATCCTGCAAGGTAGGCTGCAGCAGTATGTGGATCGGGAGCTTCCGGACGTGCAAGCTGGGTTTCGCAAGGGCAGAGGAACTAGAGACCAAATTGCCAACCTTCGCTGGATCATGGAAAAAGCAAGAGAGTTCCAGAAACCCATTTACTTCTGCTTTATTGATTATGCGAAAGCGTTTGACTGCGTAGATCACAGCAGATTGTGGCAAGCACTCCAAGAGATGGGAGTTCCAATTCACCTCATCTGTCTCCTCAGGAACCTTTATGAAGGGCAAGAGGCCACAGTCAGAACTGGGCATGGTCTTACTGATTGGTTTCCGATTGAGAAAGGGGTGAGGCAAGGCTGCATACTGTCGCCCTGCCTATTTAACCTATATGCAGAGTGCATCATGAGGAAGGCCGGTCTGGACGAGTCTTCAGCTGGAGTGAAGATTGCTGGAAAACGTATCAACAACCTTAGATATGCGGATGATACCACTTTAATGGCAGAAAGTGAAGTGGAACTCAAGAGACTCCTGATGCGCGTACAAGTAGAGAGTGAGAAGTTTTGGGCTTAAACTGAACATTAAAAAGACGAAGATCATGGCGTCTTGCCCTATCAAGTCCTGGAGCATCAATGGACAAGAAGTGGAAGCTGTGACAGATTTTCTGTTCTTGGGCGCCAAGATTACCTCGGAAGGAGACTGCAGCCATGAAATTAGGAGACGCCTGCTTCTGGGAAAGAGAGCAATGGTTAGCCTTGACCGCCTAGTAAAGAGCAGAGACATTAGTCTGTCAACCAAGATCCGTATAACCCGTGCTATGGTCTTTCCAGTTGTGATGTATGAATGCGAGAGTTGGACTGTGAAAAAGGCTGACCGCCGAAGAATTGACGCGTTTGAATTGTGGTGCTGGCGAAGACTCTTAAGAGTTCCTTGGACTGCCAGAAGATCAAATCAGTCGATATTGTCGACCATAAACCCTGACCGCTCATTGGAGGGTCAAATTCTAAAGTTAAAGCTCAGCTACTTTGGTCATCTGATGAGAAGAGAGGAGTCGCTGGAGAAAGATTTGATGTTGGGAAAGGTTGAGGGTCGCCGGAGAAGGGGTAGGCAGCGAACGCAATGGTTAGATGGCATTCTCGAGGCATTGCAGATGAAGCTATGTGATGTTAAGAATATAGTGAGAGACCGGAAAGCATGGCGTGACATGTTTCATAGGGCCACGAAGAGTCGGACACGACTGAACGCCAGAACTGAACTGAACTGATTTATGCCATCTCATAGTTGCTGAAATGACGCTAGTTCGTGTGATAAAGTATCAAGTATGGCAGTGTCGTCAGCTCGGTTGTAGTTGTAGGCTATTGTAGATGGCAAACAAGGGGCAATATGGTGATGCGGGACAGAACACATTATTATTTTGTGGTCGGACAGGTCATTTAAAATTTCAACCTTTGTGTCTTTGACAGGAGAAGTGACTACTCAGCAAAACTAAATCTAAAATGTTAGAGCTGGTTCCTTGCACACGTGTGGGTTCTGTTACAATTTGCGAGAGGTTAAAAGAAAGCATTATATCAAAAACAACATCATCACAAGGTGAAGTATGGTGCAGTGTAGTCCAGTTAAGTTCAGGAAGGTAGAAATCTGCTAAAAATATTAGTCTCGCCCCCTTAACATGATGTTGCATATACGTACACAATGAATGAAGTATGATATAGCGTCAGAACAAGGACTAAGATAGACGCAACCCACAAAGATGGCCGAATCAGAAAAGAAGAGTTTGCAAAAAATTGCTTTACCCCCTCTACTTCAGGTAACGTAACGAAATGTATATCTTTTCTTATCACTAATGCCACGCCTCCGCGTCGCTTCAGCCTGTCCTTGCGTACTATGAAGTAGTTGGGAGGAATAACTTCAAAGTCTGATTTCTCTTGTCAGCCAAGTTTCTGTTATGGAAGACCACCCGACGTAAGATAGGCGCCCGCCTAAACCAAGATGTATGGATCTGCCTGCGTGGGCTAAAACTAACATGTCTCACTAGTGATCCAAGGTTCATCAAAGGCTCTATTATCATTTTACCCACTCTTCACTAAAAAGAAGCCCGATTCGGCTGGTGTTTGAATGACGTTTTGTCACGGAAGACGTACTTTATCCAGCGTCTCAACCTTATCCCTAGCTATTAATCTTTCATCATTGGTTATATTCTTGTATTTTTCGCATTTACATTTAATTCTAAGGGACCGTCAAATCCCTTTTCCTTCAAATGTATGACGTAAGCTTAGTTCATAATAACGTGCTATGCTATGCGGCGTTTAACTACCCCAAACGACAAAGGGTATGAGGAGGTGCATTGTAATGGGCCCGACTTCTCAGCTACTAAATAATCTTTCATTCGTCCTCTATATGCGCCTCAAACTAACTTGATTTCTTTGCCTGCATCGAATTCCGCCGTTTGCGAGAGCGTGGAACGCTCGACAGTAGTGTAGGCATCTGGACGCCAAGTTCGTGTTTTTCGTTTACCCATTGTCATTCACCTTCTTTCCCTGTATAGAACTTCGCGTTCACCCCTCACCCAAGCACACACACACACACACATATTATATATATATATATATATATATATATATATATATATATATATATATATATATATATATATATGTATATATATATATATATATACGTATATATATGTATATTGTTACGATACGAGGGGGTTTGACGCCGGAGCGCTGCACAGGTATAGGAGGCAGCGAACTCAGCTGGTGAACGGCTGCGAGTCCGGGCACGGGCACGAGAGTCTCCTAGTCTTTCTCAACTTCCTATTTCCTTTCTTCATCAATGTGTTTCCTCTTCTTCAGGACTACTACATTTCCCACCTGGACAGCCGAAGCCCCCCTTAGCGAGGGAGTCAGGCGTTCCCACGGGATTGGCACGGCTTCATCCGGGCGTAATCAGGGAGCCCCGTTGTAGCTGAGCGACGACCACTTGCGGTCATGCGTGCAATTTCGTAATTCAGGTCACTGACGCGGTCGAGGGCAACATATGGGCCAGCCTAACGCGCCAACATTTTTTGGGCTAAACCACATTTCCGGAGAGGTCGCCAAAGCCACCCTAAGTCTCCATGTGCGTAAGACACATGGCGATGCAGTCTGTCGTACCGAACGCTCTGTCGCTTTAGAACGCTCTTGCCAAGCCAGAATTCGCAAACGGGTGAGAAGGCGAGCTTCTTCGGCCCGACAAAGAGTTTCGGCGATACAAGGTTCGTCATGGACGGAATAGGGAAGAATCGTGTCGAGGGAATACCGAGGATCACGGGAATAAAGAAGAAAAAACGGGCTGTAGCCGGTCGTCTCATGCGTTTGAGTGTTGAAGGAAAACGTTATAAACGGCAGTATTGTATCCCCGTTCTTGTGGTCTGATACAATGTACATAGAGAGCATGTTGACGAGTGTGCGGTTTGTGCGCTCGGGCAAACCGTTGGTTTGAGGGTGGTATGGTGTGGAGTGTCGAAAATTTGTCGAGCACAAACGGAGAAACTCTTTAACGACATCTGCCGTAAACTGCCGACCTAAACCACTGATTTTCACTTGCGGAGATCCATGGCGCAGAATGACGGAATGGAGCAAAAACATGGACACGTGGTGAGCTGTGGCTGAAGGAAGAGCGGCCGTTTCGCAGTAGCGGGTGAGATAGCCGGCACAAACCACGATCCAGCGATTTCCATCGGAATATTTCGGGAAGGACCCATAAAGTAGATTCCACCTGTCTCAAATGCACCATGTGGTGGAGGCACAGGATGCAGCAGGCCCTGTGGCGTGGATGTAGGACGTTTGTGCCTTTGGCACTCAGTTCAGCTCGCCACATATCCCTCAGTCCTCTGGCGGATTTTCGGCCAATAAAACCGGTCGCGGGCACAGTGGAGGGTTCGTGCAGAGCCAAGGTGACCGGAATTAGGGTCGTCATGCATTGCACGCAGGATGCACGAGCGGTAACTTTCGGGAACCACAAGTAGAAACTTCGTGCCGGTGCTGGAATAAGTCGTTTTGTACAGAAGGCCACCATGGAGACAAAATGGGTTGGGAGCTGTGGAATCCCGCGCAGTCGCAAGCAGTGGCTCGAAGCTTATGTCGGTCTCTTGCGCAGTCCGCAGAGCCGAGGCGTCAGGAAACTCGGGAACAACGAATGAAATGTAGTGATCGAAGTCAGCAGAGTCACATTCGGTCGTGGGAAGGGGGAGACATGATAGGCAGTTTGCGTTGGCGTGTTTGTGGCGACTCTTGTACGAGACAGGGAAGTCGTATTCCTGTAGACGAAGGGCCCAGCGTGCGAGACGACCAGATGGATCACGAAGGTTGACGAGCCAACACAGGGCATGATGGTCCGTCACAACCGTGAAATGGCGTCCATATAAGTAGCACCGAAACCGCTGAACAGCGAAAACTACAGCGAGGTACTCTTGCTCAGTAACAGTGTAGTTGCGCTCAGGTTTGCTGAGGGAACGGCTTGCATACGTAATTACATGCTCTCCGGTTGCCGAACGTTGCACAAGCATAGCACCAACACCAATCCCACTTGCATCAGTGCACACTTCCGTCGGTGCGAGCGGAGGGGTTGAAGTGCCGTAGTATGGGTTGTGACGTGAGCAGAAACTAGCTAGTGGAACGACGCATCACAATCTGAGGTCCAGTCGAAAGGGACGACCTTTTGTAAAAGGGACGTCAGAGGGTAAGCGACGTCGGCAAACCTTGGGATGAATCGTCGAAAGTAGGAGCACAGCCCCAGAGAACTGTGGAGCCCCTCTTGGTTCTGGGGTCTTTCAAATGCTGCAACAGCTGCAGTCTTCTCTGGATCTGGCCGAACGCCATCGCGGTCGACGAGATGTCTAAGTACCAGCGCTTAGCGCTCGCCAAAACGGCACTTTTTAGCAATCAGGAGAAGGCCAGTCTTCCGCACGCGATCTAAAACAATAGCGAGTCGTGTGTTATGTTCAGTAAAAGTCCGGCCAAAAATAACAACTTCGTCTATATAGCACATGCAGATTTTCCACTTGAGACCACGCAGTACTGTGTCCAAAAATCTCTCAAAAGTGGCCGACGCATTACATAGGCCGAAGGGCATCACATTGAATTCAAATAGGCCGTCCGGATTAACAAATGCAATTTTTTCTTTTTCAGCGGGGTCCATCGGAATCTGCCAATACCCCGATCGCAAATCAACCAACGAGAAATAAGATGCAGAGAAAAGGCAATCTAAGGCATCGTTGATGCGCGGGAGAGGGTACACATCCTTTTTATTGATGGAGTTGAGGCGACGGTAGTCGATGCAGAACCTCCATGTTCCGTCCTTTTTTTTACCAATATCACGGGAGCAGCCCAAGGACTGGAGGACTCCTGAATTGCGCACCTGTTCGCCATGTCTTTATTTTGCTCGGTGATCACCTTGCGCTCTGACGGTGACACGCGGTATGGCTTTTGCTGGATCGGATGGGCAGATCCCGTGTTTATCCTGTGGCGTGGGCGCGACAGCGGAAAACGTCGAGAGCCGTCGGATTGCGCTAAAGTAAAGACGGGCATATGCTGGGACAAGAGGTTCTTCAACATCTGTCGTTGTGAGGTGTTCAACGACGCGCTCATCATCACAACAAGCTTCTCATCAGGAGGTGAGTTAGGGGCGGTGTTATCAAGGGAAGTAAGGAAAGTCACATAATTCGGAAGAGCTGCGCTACATGAAGCTAGTTTAGAGCCCGCTGGAAAAAACAACTGGTTCTAGCGAGCGCAATTTATAGTCCACAGTCCGGTACGGCCCTCTTTCACGCAAACAAAACAATGCGGCACTAATACGTTTTTCTTTACGCACTGTAAATAAAGAGGCGCCACAGTAACCTCAAAAGCGTCATTAATAGTACGGGAGCAGGACATGCACACTGACGAAGGAATATAAGGTAGTAGCGCATATTGTCCAGCGACCTCACATCCATTGGCCGCGCTGGCTAGTTTTCCTGCATTGGTGGTGGAGATCGGCGCCGTGGTGACGGGGAACGGCGCATACGAAATGGAGGCGGTGTTACACTACGGTCAGACGCTGGAGAATGGCTGCGGAGTCCTTCGTTTTGAAAACGGCCCCTTCGGGATGGATGTTCGGGCCGATAGCTGTCGATTTAGGGCTGGACGGTTCCTCGGTTCGATGCCATCGGAGGATTCCTGAACTGTGCGCGTCGATTGCAGTAGCGGGAAATGCTACCCGCGACGCCACACAGGTAGCACACGGGCATAGTGCGATCAAACAGCTGCTCTTCAGTGGACTCTTGCGAGGTAGGACGCAACGGATATTGAAATGTAGGTTCCGGGTCGACGCAGCTTTTGCGGTAGGCGCGGTGTACGGTTTGCGTTGGACCGAGTATCTCTGCTCTGATGAGAAAATTGCCGATAAATCTGGTTGAGCCTTGGTCGCGGGGTGTCCAGGTCCTCCCGGAAGGCGAAGTCGGTGTCATTGCCTGGTGTTTAGCTAGACGTTGGTGGGCACGTACGTGCATGGGCTGGAAAAGCGTATGCTTCATCCGCGAAGCCAGAGGGCGGCCGGGTAGACAGCTCACGTCGTGAAATTTCATCCCTTACGATTTCACGAATGGCGAAGAATTTCCATCCCCAAGGAGACTTGGGGATGGAGATTCTTCGACGCTGGCCATCGTAGTGACATTTGCCAGTCCCAAACTTCGGTGTAATGCGGCGTGTCTTGAGGGCCTCAAATGTCCGGCAGTGTCGAATAACGTCGGTGACTGAACTCAAGTTGTCTTTGGCAATGAGGAAGTCTTCCGCAATGACCTTGAGTAGATGGCCTACCTTGCCTTCCTCGGTCATCCGACTGTAGACGGTCTTGCATAATTTCAGTACTGCCTCGACGTACGTTGTGCAATGCTCGCCTGCTATCTGGGCTCTCTCAGAAAGTCTCTGCTCAGCCTGCCTCCTCTTTGCAGTCATATCGCCAAAACATTCTTTGATAGCTTCCACAAAGCCCTCCCAAGTGGTCAGAGAGTCTCCGTGGTTCTCATTCCACATCAAGGCTGTCTGCGTTAAGAAGAACACCACATTCGCTAGTTTCGCCACCGAATCCCAGCGGTTGAAGCGGCTCACACGTTCAAAGTGAGTGAGCCACTCATCAACATCTTCCCCTGCTTGACCGGCAAAAAAACGAGGCTCTCGAAGCGGTAGCGTCGTATTTGAGGCAGTGGGGGGTACATTACCATACGGGGACAGAATGCTTCGCGTTGGTGTTCTAGACTGCTCGTTGGCTGCTGCATTCTCAGAGGAATGGGAGGAAGACCAGCGAGGCGACGGCTCCGGCGAGGCTCCAGCGATTTAGGATGCGTAGTGAGGGTATTCGTATACAGCGCCTGCCACCAAGTTGTTACGACGGAGGTTTGACGTCGAAGCGCTGCAAAGGTATAGGAGGCAGAGAACTCAGCTGGTGAACGGTTTCGAGTCCGGGCACGGGCACGAGAGTCTCCTCGTCTTTCTCAACTTTCTTTTTCCTGTCTTCATCTATGTGTTTTCCTCTTCTTCAGGAATGCTACAATATATATTTTTTTTCCTTGCAAATGCTAATTATCATAATCATCAGCCTGACTATACCCACTGCAGGGCAAAAGCCTCTCCCATATTTCTCAAATTAACCCAGTTCTGTGCTCGCTGCATCCAGTTGACCCCTGCGAACTTCTTAACCTCATCCACCCACCTAATTTTCTGCCACCCCCTGCTACGCTTTCCTTCCCTTGGAATCGAGTTTGTTACCCTAAGCGACCATCCGTTATCCTCTCTTCGCACTACATGTCCTGCCCATGTCCATTTCTTCTTCTTGATTTCCACTAGAATGTCAGTAACTTGAGTTATTTCTCTGACCCATTCTGCTCGCTTCCTATCTCTTAATGTTACCCGTACCATGTTTCGTTCCATAGCCCTCTGCGTTGTCCTCAAATTAAGTAGAACACTCTTGGTTAGCCTCCACGTTTCAGCCCCTTAGGTGAGTACAGGTAAGATGCAACTGTAGTGTACTTTCCTCTTGAGTGATACCGGTAAATTGCTAGCCATAATCTGCGAGTGCTTGCCAAATGCGCTCCATCTCAATCTTATTCTTGTTGTTATTTCCTTGCTATTGCTAATACGTTGGCCGAATGCATGACCAGCCTTTTTATATACGTGTTTCTCAAGGAAACTTGGTTAGTGAGTGCATTATCCGTCAAATCGGGAGGAAATGTTTCTCACTATATTCTATTTGAAAAAATATAGAATCGAAAAGCTTTGCATACTTCCAAGGATTATCGTATTGTCCTAAAGTGCACAGCAATCGTTCTCGACATTCTTTTTAACAATGTGTTGCATGAGATGTCGTTTAACTTTTTGAACCCCCGCCTCTTTAAGTAATATTGACGCGCTTTTGACGTCTGGGGCTCAAGTTCCTTAAATATGTGACTGGAACTTACTCACGATGTTAAGTAAAGAAATTACCTTCGTCATCATTCACAATCAGCCTAATTAAGCCTCGTAGGGGCAAATAGCGTTCCCATATCACTTCCGCTAAACGAGAATTTGCGCCGGATTGCGTCACGCTATTCCCGTAAACATGTTATTTTTGCATTTAGGCTCCTGCTGCGTTTTCCTTTTCTTGAATTATGAACCGCTGCCTCGAACAGCTGTACTTAGCATACGTCCACTGAAAATGTTGATTTCCTTTCCATTTCGACTATAATATTGTGAATTTGTGCGTTTTGTGTTGCACCTTCCGTTTTTTTCCAGTTCCTAATGTCAGTCATATCATCTATCTTTCCGCAGCTCGCTGTGAAGTACACAACGAAAGTTAAGCATCTTTCGGGAGTCTCAGCGCTTTTGCCTCTTACGTGAGTATCGGTTTCTTTCTGTGCCGGTGCTGGGAATTTTTTGGGGGTTCATATTTCTCAGAGGCAGTGCGTAGAACAGTTGCATAATCATGGGCTTTTGAGATCTTTAGGTGTCTGTTAGGCCTGGATACTTGCTGCGCGTGCCTGATGTTCTTTTTTTTTGCTATATAAAGTACCGGTGTTCTATACTTTCCCTCGAGGGTACTCAAAGTTGTTTTCACGAACCGAGAGCGCCTTTAAATCGAATACGTGTCCAGGCCAAACTTTGCCCACACTCTCATTGAGCTCGTTCCTGAGCTGGTGCTACCATACTCTGTAAGTGTTCAAGGTGCTCTGATATCGAAACTATCGAGAAGTTTGGCCTTGGGCAAACTTGAAGGTGCTGAACTGATAGCACTGAATTAAACCAATTTTCTTGATCAGATCGTCTCTGTTTAGGGCGACTACTAGACGGTGAATGTGGAATGAAAGACTAATTAAATAAAGAAGCACCGCCGTGAGCAATCTTTTATTTCGCTGAAAAAAAAAGATATAAGAAAGCTTACCACCTTTGAGTTCCTAAGCAAGGCCTAACCGAAGAAATCAGATTCGGTGGCCACTGCGCCATATTTGTCTTTTTTTTTTCAGCACAGTATTTATAACAATGACACAATGCCCAATATACATGAACTTTCTCTAACCTATGAGGACATTAATTTCAGATCAACGCGAAAAACAATGCAGCAAAAATAAGCAACATTATACCACAAACTAGGCATCGCAGAACACTGCAATTAGGGCGAGTACTATTCCAGTTCGAACTATCTCTGGGCGTATGGTTTACCTTGACGAAGAATAATCCTACTCAAAAGGTAGTTTCTAGACGCAATACAATTACTTGAAATCTATGTCCATCGCGCGCGTTTTCCAAAAGGTGGCGGGTTGCGCCATGCGCTAAGCATTTAATTCCGAATGTTGCGTTACGAATGTCTTGTATTTATAATTATCTTTTACTCTGATGCATTCTTTCTCGCTACCTCTTGAATTGACCTACTTTCAGAAACCTACACGATTAAAATAATTTAGGCCTTCCTTTCACAATCATCCCTAAGGCAGCTTCAAATACTCAAACATGGCTGGACGTTCTGTAGTAGAGCTAAATGAATAATGGAAGGGAACGTTACGTAAACAAGTTATAAACTTGTATTCAATACACGACCGTCCTTAGCCTAGGTAAACTGGCGCCTATAGCGTTTTGCATACTAAAATGTCGTTATATGTGGGCTATGAAAAACGCAGTATTTTACAAAGCCGACTTCACCTTCGTTAGAAATTCATCCCTTCATTATTACTGCAGCGGCCCTTTGCGGAAACTGAAGAAAATATTCGAAAAAAAAAATGAATCAAATCAAGAAAGTTCAAGCTGGTTTGGAGATGCTCACCTTTGGCAAAACTCTCGGTCGAGAGGCTCTTAAACACAAGCAGAACTTCTACTGGCTAGCACCTGTGGCTGTCCCCCTTGCCAACGCAAGTGTAATGGCGCTGGAAAAAGCCACCACGCCTATTCCCCAGCGCTTGCAAAATTCGCAGTATCACAGGGCAATATATCAACGAACAGGCCTCAGTAATCAATTCTGTGGCCGGATACCATTCTTCCTTTAATTCCATCCGAAGCGATGTCGATAGGGAGATAACAACAAAAGGGGTCATCAATTCGCCGTGACGCGTAACTAGAGCATCAAAGTCGTCCCCTGAGCTCAGCCGCAGCTATATTGTGTCTGCGAGCTCCCTATCAATTTAATGCTGGCGATTTATGGTACTGGTCCTTCTAAATGTGGAACTGTTCTGCAGAGATCACTACTTTTCCCTCCAAATGCATTGATTTTCATGTGATTCTATATTGACTTATAATTCATCACAATGAAAAAAAGATTGAAAATGGTATTTGTCAAAGACTTCAGACAGCTTCCAAAAACACTTGACCAACTTTCGTTCGCGTTTGCATTTATCTGGTAATAGTAATTTTTTTGATACCGTAAATCAATAATGATATTTATACTGATGATATTGCCGCTACATGCACCGCATACAGATTCTGTAAACACTATTAGAAGAAGGCATGAAAGCCATGCACGAAGTTTATCAAGTTTTCAACTTCAGCTTAACACGCATCAGGAGATTATTCTTACAAGTTGGAACGTGAGTTGTACCCAAGTGCACAAAAGAAGCCATCAAAGAAAGAGGAGGTAGAAAAGAGGTACCGGCAAACTGGAGTCTATTCCAGTCCGTACCTTTTAGCCAAATGGCACCCGGTGGGTTTAGTCCTGGGTGCAAGAAATGCAATGGAATCGACAATTTGGTCCACACTATGTGGACATGACCTAGATTTGCAGAGCCGAACCGGAGTCACTATTCCGTTAAGGTTCAGCTACTCTACCGGGAAGAACAAGACTAGCGTTAGGTCATCGGCCTGGATATTGCTGCCGCGGCAATCCGAGAAACCCGCCTGACGGCTAGGGGAAATCATGGAGAGTTACAATTACAAGAATTCCTCTCAAATTCGATGACGTGCGCCAATAAACCCATTTATCTCCTTCTCACTTCTCTCCGTTTTTAAAAGTTTGGAAATGTGTAATTACATTATTTCGTGTATTGTGCGGCTTATACTATGAACGCACTTTAATTCACAAGGTCAAAGAAATCACAAAACACATCTAGCGGGAATATTGACAATAAATTAACTTCACAGAAGCGGCAAATATTCAGAAGTGAACAGAATAACTGGCCATGAAACATTGGCTGTTGGTCGATTCCATGCGAAACTGGCCGTATTGTTAAAGCGGTAGTAGTAATTTTAACGAGACAGCGTTAAAGGCTTCGTGTCGCAGAAACGTGGGTATCGGCGTTGTGATGTAAGGCGAAAATGAGAAAGAAGTAAAGAAACAATGAAACTTTTGCGGGAGCCCGCGGAGCAGAACATGGTTCATCGTAATGCGTTGCGAACACGAAACCACTTCGCCAATTACAAGCGCTTTTTTCTCAGCATAGTATTTATTACACTAGTACCTTGTTTGCACCAAGCAAACGCATTGCTCGCTAAGAACAAAGGCGGACCTACTGTATGCATTGCCTTATGACTGTCAGGTATTCTTTAGGAGCGTAAATCAAAATGAACTAATAAGGGAAGCAATAGTAAAAGCGAGCAGCGAACGTCATATCCGCTTTGCTTACCATCCCTGGAAAATTTCTTCGATCGTAGGGCGCTGCCGCAACAAATGGCGCGAGCCGCCGCCAAAATCCCAGCTTTTTACATCCATCCGTCGTCTTTAAAGTGACCACCATCGCTTAGAAAAGCCTCTGCCCCACATCTCCAAATTACCAGACCTTATACCAGCTCTAACCATCTAGTGCCTGCAAGCTTCATAACCTTTTTCGCCTTCATAAATTTCCGGCTTCGCCTGCAACGCTTGTGTGCCATATTTAACATACCGTTTTCAAAATGGTGGCTGAAAACCAGGCCTTTGTTGAAGCGGGAAAGCCGAAAGCTATCATTTGGAATGCTTATAGTTGTTTCATCTTGTATCAGCGTTTTCTGCTTTTTGTCCATATGTTAGTGTGGTACCAAAACTTCACGAAAAAAGCGTCTGTTTTTAAAGATCGTCTATTTTCGCTCAATTGGGATTGAACCATATCAGCCGTGGTGTTCTAAATTGGATATTGACGAAAGGTTTCTTCTAATGTAGTCTGACAACGTTTGAAGTAACTTGCGTCTTTGTTTTAGATAAATGTTTGTGCTCCGTTGCAGCAGGACTCGCTGCGGCATGCACACAGCAGATCCCCCAACGAAGGAATGCACTGTGCTGAGAATGTGAAACAATATAAAAAATAGTTCAGCGGGCAACATTCAGATATTCAGCCTACAATCTTTCCTCATCTGACGATAGTTTAACAAAACTTGCAATTGGGCTAGATGGTGCATTGCTTGACTAAAGATAAAGCTCACAGAAAACACACACAAGTGCGCGTGTCCTGTGTCTGCTTCTCTTGTGTGTGTTTCCTGTGCGCTTTATCTTTAGTCATCTGACGATGCTGCCATTGAACCGACAGAATACAATTCGTGCCGAGATAACGAAAGCGGCTTTCTGGTATTCAGCATTAAATAAGAATAATGAAGAACAATTATCAGCCAATGAATTGTGCAAATGGCGTTATGAACAATGCAATGTGCTTACGCCCCTTAATATTGTTCGGCCCTTCAATTCACTGCACAGCCCAACGCATGCGACACGTGGATTGCCACAAGCGAATTAAAACGATAAACTCAAATAACGGCCAGTGTTTCGAAACCAATCATGCGGCCTTCATTGGTCATCCAGGCACGTACATGGAGTAGCTGTGTAAAATACAATACAAGGCAGCAGTAGCGACTTCTCGGAGCATATTTCTGTCTCTTCATTGTTCACAAAAAAAGCGAATTGTTTGCCTTTGAGAAAATAGCGCATTTAATTTGAAAGCCTTTGTATAAGGTTCAGTCAACAGACTCAGCGTACAATATAATGATCTCATTCTTTACAGACCTGATAAGCGCAGTATAACCGTGCACCATGAGATCATTTATTCCTCGTTTTTTTTTATCCTATATTGAAAGGAATAGCGTACTCTCCTTTAAATGTTATAACTGAAGCTCTTGCTTGCGACGCAGGCTCTTTATTATCTTGCATTCTTTGTGCTTCCAAGTGCTTCTTAGTGCTTCCAAGTGGTTTGAGATTTAGTTTCCTCCAAAACAGCGCACAGTTTATAGTTCTCTACGAGCCTTTTATGGAGTCTTCACCGAACTGTTTCATTATGCTCCTTACGCACACCCAGTGGGTGTCGAGATAGCTTCAACGCGTTTAAGTCGCTACTGCAGCAGAGTAGTTTTAGGAAATCTCTATCACAACAGCATGATTCATGCGCTAGGCAACTGAGCTTACCTCTAACAAGTTTTTTTCACCAACTTTGTGCTAAATTGTGCTATATACGTCATCACAGAATTCGTAGCCCGACTGTCACACCATATCACATGTGTTTGCAAGAATTGTCAGGAATACAATTTTGTTTTTGTATGATTGATGCCAAGGTGGAACATCCATGTACTAACGGAAACACCTGTACTGCCATAACAGGCAGTATGGATGCGAAAGTAGGCACATGACTTCTTCTATACAAAACAGGAGAATGGATCTCACCGTGGGCGCATCGTAGGTGCCTACATTGGGCTGCACATACGGGCACTCTTGATTCCTCGCCTGTGTTGTCGACTACTTGAGGAGGCGCGTGAATATTGACAGCGTTCACGATTAAAGCACAGAGATAAAATCAATCATTTGAATGCTGGTCACCCCTTGTGAATTCCCTTTTCTTTCCCTATCATTTGCTAGCACTATAAGGTGGCTTCTTTCATTATGACCAAATAACCACACCCAGCCCTCTTTAGAATGTTTTTTGATTAACTCACTATTTTGCTCCATTAAAAAGGAGGTGTGTGAGAAGAGTTCTGATTGACGTCTTTAATTATCAGTGTGCGTTAGGCAGCCGATTTTTCTAATTTATTACTTAAGAGGCTAAATAATCAAAAATAATAAATATTATTGCATTCGAATTTTGAATATTTCTATATTTCTGGTGCATATCTTAAAGCTATCATGAAAAACCCGTACTTGCAACAAACAAAATTTCCCCTGCCTAAATTCAATCCGCCTTACCTTACCAGGATTGCGCTACTTCTTAAGAAATACCACATTTTCATGTTTACAATAATAAGAATCACTTTTCTAGAGCCTGCAAAAGAACTCGAACCCTGTCACATTTTTCGAAATCCTTGCAAAATCACGCAACTAGCAGCTCCGTCCCAAACGTTATAACGAGGAAACGATAAGCACAATTCCGGCACAAAGGTATAAATTACGGGGATTTCATTTTTAAAGGTTCGCCATTCTGCTACGAAATGTATTGAAAAAACAACAACAAATGATTGAATGTTTACAGAAGGCCAACAACATATTTCGTCTAGTAGATTTGTTGTGCGCCGTTTAGACATGCAGAATTAAATTCTTGGTAGAGTGTAAACGGAGTGCTTTGTATTTTTTATGTTTGCTTTGTGCTCATCACATTTGTGCTCTCAAATTTCGTTTAGTTCTCCCCCTAGAGATCTGCGTGTTTTGTCTGAATAAAATACACTGATTTTGACTGAATGCGTGGTTGAGCAAGCCGAAGGAAGAGGGTGGATGCATGATGACAACAGGCCGTATATTTTCAATATCAAGTGCATGCATACTACTTTTCAAGAACGTTACATTTTTTTGCCGTCGCACGAGAGGCCGGCACTGCAACACAGCACATATAACTAGACTTTTTTCCGCTTTTATACCATTAACTCGCACAACAACACGCTGCTGTCTTCCATCGGTGTAAGCTAGTACAATAGCCTAATAGCTTAGTCGCTTGTTATGCGGTAATGTTCCTTAGTGTTAAACTATATGCTCTCTAATACGGCCATGCACACTCAAAGATCCATGGAAACACAGGCGGTTTCGGCAGAAAAATATTTGCGGCATTAAAATAACCACGCAATAACAGCTGACATGCCCGAATCGAAAATTTCTCTGAGCGCCCGAAACTACAAATACGCTCCGACGGTAAAAGTATGACTCATGACTCTCTGATCATGAGCTTTGCGCAGATGTTTGGTGATTGCGACACGGCTTAAAGAGATACCGCGCTTGCCATTCATAATAAGGGGTCATAAAGGGGCGTCTCCTCTTGCCACAAAGAGTCGCAAAGCGGAGCATCCGTTACAGAGACCGCAGTATCTTTGTCGACAAGGGCCATCACAGAAACACCCCCTACGAAAACTTCATTTATATTGCACTGTAGAAAATATCTCTTAAATAACACAACAAAGGCCGAGATTGCTGTTTTAGGTACTGAACTACTCTTCCAATACAGACAACAGAATATTTTTCATTCATAAGACAGGCTTTTTTCAGTTTCTGCTACATATGTAGTTTTCCTTGAAATTAACGAAAAATGTTTATGGAGAGGATGTCGTTGTTTTTGAATTTAACAAAAATGGTCTCTCTACGTCAATTTTTTTTCTCGAACACCTCTATCTCCAACGTCGTTCGATACTGGGCTATGAAAGGTATACTCGATCCGTTTCAGAAGTTGTTTGCAGCGCTACGGAAGACAAGAACGACCTATGTTATTGTCATGATAGCTACACTACATGATTATGGTTTTACGTTTATGTCACTGGGCGAGGTACAGTAGAGCACGATGTCAATCGTGTAATTTTTACGATCCTGATTATTTCTCTGGTCGCCCTTATTTTTTGTAACACTACAAAGAGCTGGTGCTCCGTCGTGGTGGCGCAGTGGTCAGGGCGCTCGACTATACTGTGGAGCGTTCACTGTAGTGTCATAACTGCAGATAAATGAGACCTTTGAAATGCCAATGAAAGCATAGTTCTCGCATCAGGAACTGCGGCCCCTAGTTTTTGTTTCAGTGGCCGAGGGACAACGTCGCATCACAGAAATGGAGCACCGACGCAGGGAAAGTTAACGGCGACAAGACGCGATGTATGCAGAAAGTGGTGGATGGCCTCGGGATTGTTCAGCAGGAGGGAAGTACTGACGCTGTTGCCAATAGACAGAGATTTTGGAAGGCGGTCGAGACACGTCCATGCGTTTTTTGCAATGTGTCACATGGCCAAGAAAGTCGCAGAAGCAGCTGATGCGACGATTGTCACTCGCGCACCCAGGCTTGCGCCAGTTGCGCTCGTGGTCGAAGAAAATCTGCGTGACGAAAACCAAGCGGCTGAGCACAGGCAGATAGTCTAGGCGGAGGATATACAGCAGGTGGTCGGGCAGCAATGGACGCATATATCTGCGGCGTTGCTAGAGGTATGGCTTGAGCTGCTTGAGGAAGAGGATCAGCCACCTGTTCTTGAATAATCTGGGATGTATTTGTGGCCATGTGTGGCGAATTTTCGTAATGACAGAAAATAAGGGCGAGCTTTCGAGCAACTTCTTCCATGATGAAACTCTTAATTGGCAGCAGGGGCGAAAACGTTTACCCTCCATCGGTCAGGCCAGCAAGCGACTCAGTGTGCGCCGCGTGCTCGCGAGTCAGAGACCTCGTCTTGCAAGGCTCAGAGGCTCAGAGCACAGGCCGACTTTAGAGCTAATAGCTGGGCGAGCCTTTCTCTAGCAGCTACGCTGAGATCTTAGTCGCGAGCCTACTTGGCGCTTAATACTCTTTGTTCGCTAGGCAGTAATGTTCGAAGATAAAGAAAACACATGAAACGCCATATTCTTTTCTAAGTCTTCACTGCACAGTCACTATAGATCACGTGCGCTCTAAACGTAGTTCTCGCTTGGTGGCAACGCGTTCACTTGTACTTGAGCATTTGTAAACAGAGTATGCCCGTCATCTGAAAGTTTTCACAGACGGTTAAGTGGACAAAGTCAGAAGAGCTAGCGGAGAAGCTTTTCACATTCCATCATTGAGTGATTCTTGGTGCGTACGCTTCACTGAAGTCGTATTGCCCACAACTGCGGAAAACGTTACCATTGAGATGGATTTGCAGAAATTACGATCACGCCCGGCTCAACTTGTTGTGATATGACGAATTCTAAATCCGCACTTCAAAGGTTAGAACGCGGGTTCCCTATTGATGACTTGTCCCTAAGCTGTCTGAGCTAGGTGAATACTCTGCAAAGCAGACTTTTCACTACGTCTCCAATGGGTGCTGTCGCGTAGCTGGCAACGAGGTGGCGGACAGCCTATCGCATAAAGCTCTCTCTGGAACAACAATTACGAAGAGTTCCTGCAGGCAACAATCCTTGAGTCTCCAGTCTTGAATCTAGCTGTGTATGGGGCGATTTTGCATGATCTCTGTGAAGGCTAATGAAAGTGAGAGTTAGGAACATCGCGGACCCGAACCGGAAGTAAATTATTAAGATGCTAGAAATGGTTGATATGCATGGCACGCCTCCAAAAGAGTCTGCTCGAGAACAACTATGGAGACTACGTTGCAGCCCGAGTACCAATCTCCAGGATGATACCCAGGACGGCTAGATGGGAACTGATTGGGTGACAATAAGCACTCCGTTATAACAGCTTAGAAATAAAACTGCTTCCACACGTCGGCAAAGAACTTACCAAGATGCAAAAAGTTTCGAAAGCACCAATTTGTTACGTAACGCCTCGCCCCATTCAAGCATTGTTATAAGATGCAGCCGCCGTTAATTCCCGTCAAAATGATCATTTTGCGACGAATAAAACAAGCTTCATCAAACAATTATATGTATGCCGAAAACGGTAATTCGAGCTTTTCGAATTTAAAAGTTGATCTTTTCGATGAGATCCTTGCTAGCTTACGCCCAGATGGACAGAATGTATTCGTGTAACAGGTGAAACATGTTTGGACATATTGCTACGAAGATGACGAAGCGGGCAGTGGCGCGGGGCGGAGCGCTCGCGCAAGGCCCGCTGGCCATAAAAGCATATTTCATCGTCATGTCTTCACGTCTTTCTGTTTCTGTTGTGTCGCCGTGTTCCATCGCTTATCTGCCACCACGTAACATTTGGTTGGAGGTGCGGTTCATCCCCATCCTCGCTGTGCCCCGTCGAAGCCGACCGTACGCCGGGTCCATCGGCCGAGAGCCCGTGGAGATCGCCGCCCAGCTTTACCCCAGCCCTTTGTGACAGACCCGACCAGCCGTCTCCCCAGCCCCGTCTCCAGCCCTGACCACAACACATGACGACCAGGACCGACCCGACCGACCCCACGACGAAGCGACCTCACGACCACTAGAACGAAGACAGCACCCCCGCCCAAGCCGTTCGGCGTGTCCATGAGCCTTGGCCTTCAGTAAACGATGAAGGTTGGACCTGATGCTCCGGGGCAAGCATTCATCGCATCTTCCCATTCATTGTGGTGTCCAGCGTTTTATGTCCTAATCGTGTGTCTGTGTTCATCGTCGCTTCATGCATTGGACTTCTAGCAATCGATCGGGACGATCGCTCGGTGGCCCCGGGTAATGCTACGAAGATGACGAAGCGGGCAGTGGCGCGGGGCGGAGCGCTCGCGCCAGGCCCGCTGGCCATAAAAGCATATTTCATCGTCATGTCTTCACGTCGTTCTGTTTCTGTTGTGTCGCCGTGTTCCATCGCTTATCATGCCACCACGTAACAATATTTGCACGTCCTGACACACAGGGACACGACGGCAGCAGAAACCTCGGGTCAACAGGGCAACGGCACAGTGCAGCACAACAGCAGCGAAACCAGCACGCGCGTGAGTCCCGACAGCAGCCTAATCTTTTCCCAAGCGATCGCGTTTCTTCTTCCACCTTCGGGCGCTACAATATTACCCGTCCGCTCCCCGCAATCGATGCTAAATAGACCATGTATGGCGTAGCGCGATTCATTATCAAAGACGTCTTTGAGGTCGAGTGCCATCATCAGATGCATTAGACGTTCCTCTCGTGTTCTCGACCTTGCTATTGGTATTACAAGCAAGGTCTTTTTTGCGAATAACTTAGCTTTGAATTTAAAGCTTTAAAGTTGTACATGAATGAGTGAAATATATTTTTTTCTGCAATCTAATTTTGGAGCCGCATCTGTTTAGTCTTCCTTATAGTTTGCTCAGACATGATGTTAATGGGGTGCACCTTAACATCTCGACCTTTCTTCGCTTGCTGAGTTTGGCTATGAGTAAGATATTGTCGGGATTTTACTCTGATAGCAAGCTGTTCTTGTGCCAGCGAAAACTGTTGATGTATTACATTAAGCTTGAGTTTGAGTTACTCACGTTACGGTATGATAGCATAGTTACTTTGCTCTAAGCCGGTCGCGATGCTTTTGGTGTTTAGTGGTGCTGCAGTTTATACTTCGGATATGTGTAAAGGAGGCGCCCACTTCTTACTTGGCACGTTATCAGTATTGCAAAGTGTGCGGAGGGGGGATATATATGTTGCACCCACGTTCTTTCCCCCGTGGAGGCGGAAAATAACGCACCATTGCAACTTCGTACAAAACAAAATATGTCCGTAAATCAAATTTCTGAACCAACAATTGAGGCTTCTACCGCAAGAGGCAATGTTTAAGAAATTTCTGCCTAAAAAAGCCTTGTCTGCATAAAAATATATTGTTCTTGAAGCAGACAGAAAAAGCGTTAAAAATTACGAGAGCACTGCAGAATCTTTACTAGAGAAACAGGAAAGCTGAAGCGCTGTTGTATACATGGTACATCGGGTGCCCCTTGTATAGCATTCGCTAGCAAGACCAGGGCTGGTGCCTCACAGTGGAAATTGTATTTTATTGTCTCCACAGCCGGAGGCTGAGTTTCGATGGAGGTGAAACAGAGAAGCGTCCATGTGCTGGGCGATGTCAGTGCACGTTAAAGATTCCCCCCAGGTTCTCGAAATTACTTCGCAGCACTCCACTAAGGTACCCCTTTCTCTCTTCCTGCTTTTCTATCACCTTCTTCCGAAGAGGCGTCCGTGTGCTGTACGATGTCAGGTGGTAACAACTTTCATTGCCACAAAATGAAAGGAATTATTGCGGGCTAGGGCGAGTCTAGGGTGGTCTCCAGTCGGAAGCGACCTCTTGAGCTCGCGTGACGAGGGCCAGTTGAGTAGTTTTTCTTGGGCTGGCCAGCAGCCTGTCCCATTCCCCCGCTGAGGGAGCTGGCAAGAGTGTCTTTGGAGGGGGATTGCTGGCGCATTCCCACACGATATGGTCTTGAGTGGCCTGCGTCCCGTCACCGCAGTGCCGGCATGCAGAGTTGAATTCTCCATTTGTAATTACCGATGATCGGTAGGGGCTAAGAATGGCCTTTGTTTGTAGGCGTCTGAGTGTCGTGGCTTGCGCCCGGTCGAGGTCGGGGTGAGGGGCGGGGTACGTGCATCTTAGCTCGCGATAAAAATGTGTTATCTCCGGGTATGTGCGCGGCGCCTCGACAGGCGCGTCCGTTCCCGATATATCTCCCGTTTCTCGGTTGGTTAAGCCTCGGGCTAGATGGTCAACCCCTTCGTTTCCGGAGTTACCCGTGTGAGCCGGAACCCCTACGAGATTGATGTTCTGATTGAGAGATCGGTTGCGCAGAATTCGCGCCGCGAGTGCGCTTACAGAATGTTTGGCGAAATTTTGAACGGCGCTTTTTTAGCCGCTTAAAATAGTTTTGGTGCGGGGATCCGCGATGGCCAGTGCGATAGCTACTTCCACTGCCTCGCATATGAAGCTAGCATGAAAGTTTATGGCGTTAATGAAGGTTTACTTTAGAGTGGCCATACATGCCAAGTATGCTCTGTTTTTGATGTGTTGAGCTGCATCCACGTACACTGCTTGCGGATCGTCCTCGTACTGTTTCTCAAGGGTCTGTGCCCTTGTCTTCCTGCAGGCATCATGTCTGCCTGGTAGCATGTTTTTGGCTATTAGTTTCACCACAAATGTACTAGTAATGTCAGCCGATAAATGGGATGTTGCGCACACCTCCTCAGTGGGGTGTATGTGGAGCTTGTCGAGAGACGCGCCCCGCAACACTGCGTGACAAGCGGGTCACTTGTGCTGTCTTATGGGCTTCAATTAGTTCTGGTAGCGTGTTACAAATTCCCAACTGCAGAAGTCGATCTGAGTTAGCGTATACTGGCAAGCCAAGGGCTGCTTTGTATGCTGTTCTAATTATGCTATTAAGTGCATCTTCGTTTCTACGACGCAGATGATAGTACGGGCAAGCGTACATGATTCTGCTTATCATGAAGGCTTGAATGATCTTGCACAGGTCGGCTTCTCTCATACCCCTGCGATGTGTGACAATGCGTCTCACCAGCCCACCTATCTGGTGCGCCGCGATGCGTAGCCGGCGTGTAGCTTCTGTGTTCTGCGTATTATTCTGAATCAACACTCCGAGGACTCTTATCGTGGCTACCGGGGGTATCGGATCGTTGTCAATGTGTGACTGGATAGGTTCTCGAGAATCTGATTCTGCCTGTGAAGCTTGTTTGTTCCTTATAACTAATAGTTCTAATTTAGTCGGTGAACAGGTAAGGCCATTTTCCTGCACGTAAGACTGTACCGTGTCGATAGCTTGTTGTAATGACTCTGTATTCTCTCCATCGGAGCCAGAATTGGTCCATATGGTGATGTCATCTAGTATATGGAATGATGTATGTGTGGGATATCATCAAACAGACGCGGGAGGCCGCTCATAGCGATGTTGAAGAGAAAAGGTGAATGTACGGCGCCTTGTGGTGTTCCTCTCGTCCCTAGCGTAATTTTGTCGCTGGTTTTGTCAACGAAATGGAGCGTAGCCGTACGCGCATTCAGAAAGGCAGCGATGGAGTCGTATGTCCGTTTGCTTAGGTTCGCACGTTAAAGATGCCCAGGTGGTCAAATTACTCCGTAGCCCTCCACTACGGCTCCTCTTTCTCTCTTTCGACTCCCACCTTCCTCCCTTCCCTTACAGCGTGGTTGAGGTGTCCACAGAAAACAAGTGAGACAGTTACCACGCATTTCCCTTCCTATAAATCAATTAGTTTTTTTTTCGTTCCATTACGGCGCGGGTTGGGCATCCACAGAGAGTGTGACAGATGCTGCGCCTTTCCCTAGCTTGACAATCAATGATTAATATTAATAATAATGGCTTGCGTTCGTTGCAGTGATCCCCCAAATTTGAGACTGGACGGTAAACCTGATGTGGCTGGGACAGGCCGGTCATTGCCGCTTACGGCTGGGGGCTAGCCTGCAACCGAATTTGTCTCTCTTGTAGGCCGTCATTGCACCCTCCACCGCTTTGCTGGTAGACGACGGCTGTTGTTGCTACGCGCGTCTTTCCCTCCTTCTTCCTTTTCTGTCTTCTCTATTTTCTCTTTTGTGTGCACGAGGCAGTGGAAGTGGCTCATCTACAGAGACAGTAACAGGCCCGTGCATTTTCTTTTCCTTCTCCTACAGCCACAAACCTGAGCGCTTGTTGCATGGTGCCCTTTGGCGCGCGTCTCCGTTCCAAGTATTGTATTAGCGGCATAGTGCAGCGGAGCTCCTTATCCCGCCCCCTACATTGCCAAGCAGGAAGGCTGGCCAACAATACAAATGGCAGACTCTTGGAAACAGATATGAGCGAGGGAAGCATTTTGGCTTAAATAGACTGCTTTGATAGAGAAAGCATGAAATTAAGTTCTCCTATAATATTTTGTTTTCTGAAAATGGATCAGGCTTTTCAAGTAGTGAAGTGTTTATTTTACAGCGTTGTCGTATTGTAAGCCGCGATGCTTGAAGAGCTTTTATCCTTGATTTTTATTCTTGACAACAGCGGTTTCGAGAATTGATTGTTTTGAGAAACTTACTTATAGCTTCCACGAACTACTACTCTGTGTTGTAAGCTTCTTCCTAGGGATGTGGCCATGGTATCAAGAGCTTTGAAGGCTGGCCAAATCTTCTACTTTAACAGGAATATCTCACTTTGCAGAAGCTTAGACAGTTTGCACAGCTTCTCCGGCCTTCTTCATAAAGCGACCGATACCCTAGGAACGAGACGCTGTAACATTACATTGAGGCAACAGAGACAAGAACAGAAACTTGTTCCGGTGTTGACAAACGCGTCTTGTCGTGAAGGCATAGGATAATTATATTTGGTGTAATTAACCTCACATAACCAGCCTACCACAGGCGCGCTTTAGTGCTTCAGTGTTAGATTGCGATGGCATCCGATTTTTCAGACGGACTCAGCATATGAATTCCATTAAGACGAGCGCTCAGCTCCTCTCGCCACGTGACCAGGGACAAAAAACTACCTCTATACGGAATTGTTAACACGAATATAATAATGCCATAGAAGCTGGGCGAAGTATTATCGGCGTCAAATGAAACGCGAACAGCGGAACGCGTGGCGATAGGCCCAACTGAGGCCGCTTGCCGGTCGTTATCAGAGAGTGGTGCAAATTTCTGGTTCGATATAGTTTACTTGTATTTGGTTTGGCGTTCGTTCTCTGGTTTGCCACTGGAGCGCCACATTCATACTTAGCACCGATTACACCTTGAAACCGCGCTTTGATTGTGCTTCCACCAATGCACATGTTATCAGCATCTGGCTGCGATGCGAACAGTGCAGGTGGCTGATCGGGAACAGTCGGTGCACTACGTGACGTTTTTAATCACTCTTTTTTCTGATGAGCCTCTTTCGACAGAGAAACCGCGCTGCGGCAGTTTAGATAGGTGATAAGTATGAAGTTGGACCTCCAGAAGATCAGATAAGTCGATTTTGTCTACCATAAACCTTGACTGCTCATTGGAGGGTCAAATTCTAGAGTTAAAGCTCAGCTACTTTGGTCATCTGATGAGAAGAGAGGAGTCGCCGGAGAAAGATTTGATGTTGGGAAAGGTTGAGGGTCACCGGAGAAGGGGTATGCAGCGAACGCGATGGTTAGATGTCTTCCTCGAGGCGCTGCAGATGAAGTTATGTGATGTTAGGAAGATAGTGAGAAACCGGAAAGCGTGGTGTGACATGGTCCATAGGGTCACGAAGAGTCGGACACGACTGAACGAGTGAAAGGAACTGAATGAATGTGGCGCTCCAGTGGGAAAACAAGAATATGAACGCTAATTAAAATAGAAGCAAACTATCGCGAACCAGAAATTCGCGCTTCTCTCTGATAACGAAAGGCAAGCGGCCTGAGGTGGGCCTATCGCCACGCGTTCCGCTGTTCGCGTTTCATTTTACGCTGATAGTACATCTGTAGCCGCATATTCATGACTACTTTATGGAGCAGATAAAACAAGAGATGTGTAGAGCGTCTGTCCACGTTGGTGTGCCAGTTCTTTCTTCTGTAAATTGTATGCACACGTTAATTAGGGTTAGTGTTCTGCGCTTGCGCACCTAAGAGTAATCACCCTAAGCATGCAATTACTCAAAGACTGCAAAACTAAAATTGTCTTTTAGCGCTTCGAAATTAGCTACTCAGCTCAGAAGAAATGTCGACATAGAAAGAGCAAGTGATTGGACCCAGTTCCATGCAACAGACAGAGGAGTATCTACAGATCAGGCTGTCACAAGATTAAATGACAGTACTCGCAAAGCATGCGAAAAGGCCGCGGAAGCTATACAACGTACTCTCGAAATAGAAAAATGACATCTGCCTTTTCGCCTCTAACGACAAATTCGCCCGCTGCTTTGAAGAAGCTAACTATGCCTACGAATTGCAAATAGCAGGAGACACACGTCTTTGTAATCGAATTTGCACACCAAAGTAGACAGACGCTCTACACATATCTGTCAAAAAGGTCGTTAGGAGCCTGAAAGCATTGACAGTGCTCGGGAACTACTTAATTCCAGAAAAGCTTTATCTGAAGCAAGCAAAACTCTAGATCTCTTCGGTCACCCATTACCAGAGGGCGGCACAGTTATTATCAGTATTTGTTATACTAAAAATATGGTTTATGCTGATGATACCAACGTTACTTTGCAGGACCCAACGTTCTTTTTATTCATCATGCAGCTAAGGCTTGGCTAAAACAGCTCTCGTCGGTTGAATGCAAGTTAGCTTGTTTTAAATGCTAACCAACCGAAGTACGTTATACTCAAGGCAAAAAATTCACGAAAGCTTCCTTCTCATTGTGCAGAATACTTTTTGCTAAGGAAACTTTTATAAAATATTTATGATTATTAAAAATATCATTTTGGACACACCTTGGAGATTAGGTTCGAAGCATTTCTCCCGTTCTGCGCAATACCAATTGCCATTAAAAAACAAATGCGCTTCCCTCTCTTACACTGCCATCTGCACTACTGGCTTCTGGTTTGAAATATCACCACATTTAGCAATAATTACAAAGTTTCTTGTCACTCAGAAAGCCATTCGAGCGCTTGGAAACTTACTATTCACTAAGAGCAAGCGCCAGTTCTCCATCAAGCACGAACCTTTAACATCCTAAAAAAAAGGAGTGTACATGCAGATTCTAAATTGTAATTACAAGAAAGTCTTCACAAACAACTACTTAATAGTCATTGAAATTTATAACGTACGTCACCCGCTTTTTGCAGTTGATGATGCCGTAGGAACAACGCTTTTCAGAAAATGGCTTACCTCAACTTTCGTACTACTGCTGATATATCTACATTGGTTGGTTTGGTTTATGGGGTTTAACGTCTCAAAGCAACTCAGGCTATGAGTTACTTTGAGTCCTCTACTACACCGTAGTAGAGGACTCCGGATATTTCGATCACGTGGGGTACTTTAGCGTGCACTGACATCGCACAGCACACGGGTGCCTTGCTTTCCGCCTCCACCGAAAAGCGGCCGTCGAGGCCTGGATTCGATGCCGCGTCCTTGGGAATAGTAGTCGAGCGCCGTAACCACTGCGCCAGCCCGGCGGGGTATATATATTTATTTACATTAATAACTACTAGTGAGTGATTATTTAAAAAAGTGTTAATACATTTCTGGTCCTATAGCCTGACCAACTGCAATATATTCAATATTTAATTTTAGATCAGTGGTTTTGTTTTATTTTTTTCTTTTCGTACCACTACCGCCCCTTCTGTGACTACTACCAGCAATACTTGTCAGTCAGTTTTAGTGTATGTTCAACTTTGTGTTTTATTTGATATTTAATGCCTCAGGGCATCAGTAGGGTATAAGATGAAGGATGAATAAATGAATAAATGAATGAAAAAAGGTTGGCTGATTTTATGAAGTCCAGAAGTGAGCGATGATGAGGTCCCTGCGTCCAAGTGGCGTATAAGGCAGGATTCGTTGCTGAAAGGCCAGCTATGCTCAGGTGCCGAATTCGGGTTGGTTTGAGTGCTGGGCAGTCCCACAGCAAGTGATGTATGTCGGCCTCGACTTCTTTGCTTTTACAGGTCGAGCACCCTGGGTGGGGATATCAGGGATATAAAGGGATAAAATAAACTTTGTGTTTTGTGCGCTAACCGTAAAGCCCAGTCTTTCATAAAAAAAATTTTTTTCAGTAACCCTCTGAGCCATTCCACCGATCCTGTATATGCAAATTGTACATATTGAAGTAATATTTTTGCATGATGATTTCTTGTGTTGTAGTAGTCTTCACTACTACGTTTGGGAGGAAAGGACTACGTTTGGGAGGAAAGGTGTACATAACAACTTAGCATGTCCTGCCCAGCTCTGTTTACTTGTAAAGAAACCAAATACATTTCACTTCAAGTAAACGTTCCAAAACGACTCGACTATGCGACACACCCTAGTGCAGGGCTCCATAATTTTCGATCACCTGAGCTTCTTTCACTAGCACTGACATCACGACAGCACAGGAAGGCCGAGCTGTTCGCCTCCGTCGAAAAGTTGCCGCCCTGCAGGGATTCGACCCCGCATCCTGAGACACAGCAGTTGAAAGCCCTAATCAATCCACCACGGTGGGGGTGCCTCTACTATTTCCCTTCATGTTGGAAATTCATCGTCATCAGCCGGTCTGTACAAATAGCAGTGCGGATACCTCTTCATTATTACTCCAGTAACCTCGGTCCGGTGCTACCTGCATCCACTTGACCCCTGAGAACCTCTTAACCTGATCCACCCACCCAACTTTGTACTGCCCCCTGCTACGCTTTCATTATATTGAATTACAATCTGTATGGCCTTAGCAACTATCAGTTAGGCTCTCTTCACAGCGTCGCGCGGCACTCTCGCTGCCCGCTCCTTCATCTTCTTCGCTCATGTGGTGAATGAAACAGGCGGCACTCCAATTGTTCTTCTGTTTCTTACACTAAAGAAGCTCCACCGATACATCAGTATCGGTATCGCTTCTTCTTCTTTTTTGTTTTCTTCTTCTTATTCTTGTTCTTCTTCTTTTTCGTCTTCCTTTTCCTGTTCCTCTTCTTTTTCACAGACACGGCCAACTTCATTCAGATCTTTACATAACGCCGGCTTCCGAGGGTCAGTGATGTCTTCATACAGACTAGCGGAAATCACAGAGGCTTGATCCCTTGAAAGAGTAGCAGTAATCACTTTTTAAAGTGCAAATATCAAACTGAGTACTTACAGCGATGATCTGATCGTGGAAACGACAAAAGAAGATGACCAGTCCCTTTTCTACAAGAAAAATAACCAGCGAAAGTAAGATGAGGACACAGCTAAAGAAACACAAACAAACGTGATCGCAGGACTTACAGCTGATCTATTATTTGACAACCGCGCGCACTTATACTTACCCGCTCCTGCAAGTGCATATCCTAAAAGCACAGTGGGGTTGACTTTCAAACATCTGATAAAAAGTGTGCTCTTTATCGGTGATCAGGTGTTAAAATTACGACTATCCCACAGCTATTAAGAGCATGACCTCACTCTTTTTAGCATGTGCTCTTGCTCAGGAAGGTGTTGATAAATACTTTGTTGCGCTGGTAATAAATCGACAGTATGTGCGGCAACCTAGTGTGTTTATGCTTTTTTCTCCTCTACCCTGCTTTTTTTTCCTAGTGTTCTTTCCTAGTAGGCATAAATCAACTGGCCCCGCAATTCACCCTTCCATCCCACTTCTTGTTCCAGTGTTTTCACGAATCAGGTGGCTTCCGGTCAAGGAGCTAAACCTCTGAAAATGACGGAAACGCGGAATGGAAACTTTGGTGCTTACTCACTGCAAAAGCGTCGACACCCAAAAATTGTTATAAATTATTTTCATATGAATTTGAGAGAAGGGTATGCTCCAATCTACAAGTAAAGCTATAACTATGCGGGCTGCATCTATAAGAACCTCCAAAATTTCAAAAAATAGGATTTCTAGACACCAAAACTGCTTCTTGGGAAAATTGCGCCATTGCTGATGGACGCAAATGGAAAGTGAATGTAGACAAGGTAGCTAAGTGAGGCATTTGGTAATGAATGATTAGTTGTCTACTTGCGTAGTAATTTGGAACGGCGAACTTTAATAGTCATATCAGTGTTTATATATCTGAAAACGCGATCATCGCTACCCTGGGGTTTAAGTTTGGAAAATATTGTACAAAAGAGGCGCGGTAGTGTTTTTAATCTTCGCTTTAAGCAAAACTCCCAGTCCTGTGTACCAAGGCGTAAATGCCCCTTCACACTCTCTCTCTGACCTGCATTGTGGGTCTCGCCGCTGCCAGCTTCTCCAGTCCATGCGGAACACAGGTGACATAGAGTTTCCATCATTGATTGTGGCCGCTGGATACTGCGCACACCTCGCATTTTTGAAAATCAAGTGCTTTTGGTATGAGCAAGCTACAACGTGTTTAGCCACAGTGATGCGGTTACATGCGTTTCCAAAGTTACGATTCCAATTTGGAGATTAATTGTTGCCTGCTAGAAATTTGTGATTCCATCTAAAGTACGTACCTGTAACAGTTAGAAATTTATGTATAAACATTTTTTTAACCAGTTTAATAAGCTTTAAGCGCACTGGTCGAGCAAAGCTAATCTTTGTAAAGCCGTCCCGAAAGCAGTTTGGACAATTGAAGCTCAACCTAGCTGGAGAACAGCGCCTTCTGTGGCTTAGGTCGTGTGTCAGTCGACAGATGACACCACTGACTCGTTAATCGTGTTTTGGTATACACTTGAAGGCCGTCTTTATACAGCAGCTTGATAAGAAATATGGTGTATTGTGCAGGTGACGCATCCCTATTGCAAAAACCAGCGTCTCCAGCGCAAAACCAGTACGATTTTCGCGCTGGTTTTGCACTGGATCTGCTGGCCACGCTTGTGGTCTGCGATATTCACTGGAGCAGTAACGGGAAGACACTGGCTGCACTGGTGCGATGGAAGAAAGACGCTGGGATTAGCCTTTTGACGCTGGGTGTGTCGCTGGCGTCCGCAATGCACTGGGAGAAGCGCTGTTTGTGCGCTGGTGGCGCACTGGTCCCAGTGCCCCAGTATAGCCGGTGCGGCCTGCGGCGTCAGCCGGAGTAACATGCCTCAGGGGCCAACAGGGCAACGGCGTACTTTCAATCGACCGTCGGGGGGCATATGAAAAATATGGTTCAAGCAAGCGCTTTTTGCTGCGAAGTCGTTGCGCATTTGTAAGAAAACAAAGGCAGTATCTTTTTTCTAGAGTTTCCATGTTTCGATAGGTCGTTTCGAGCGTTTAGAGAGAGACAACGACCGCCGCGCCTCGATCTCATGACACACTGGCGATTAACGCACACCTAAAGCTGGAATTGAATAATGTGGGCTACCATGCTTAACCAACTTCACAGCTGATCTTAAGGGCACTCTAACACAATGATTACTGCCAAAATGTTTAATGCGGGCCCAATCACAGGCGACCGTAGCCTGCACCACGGCCCAGTATAAACAGCAGAAAGAAAAACTAAAACCAGGAAGAGAGTAGTTTACCGAGCGATGGCCCCATGAGAGAAAAAGCAACAACATACAGCGCTTGTAATACATAATATTTGGCGTGTTTCTCAAGCTTTTGCACTCCTTCTAACTCTGCGTATCAAGCAGCCGAGCCCCCGGTCATCGCAACGCTTCCCGTAATGTTTACATACAAATAATGTTTAGTTACACGCAATTAGGGTCATCGCTGCGGGGCTTGCCGGTATTGAAGCTTGGTCGCACTTTTTTCCTTGAAGGCTTCTACTAAAGCTCCGTGTTCAGCGAAAATTGCGCCCGCGGTAGCAGAGCACCACCCAAGAGCAGGCGTTGGTAAATTTGCCAGCGATGTCAAACTCCACATGTTAAAATGATTCCAGTGCACAAAATAGCGCGCATAGGCACCCAGAACATTAGTTGCAAGTCGTGAGAGCCGACAGCAAGCTAAAATGATCAAGAAGTTGCAATTGTTAGAGCGGTAGCAATGGCCTCTAGACTGCGAAACATGAAGTCCCAACCTTATAAATGCGGGTTATGGCATAAAATGCAGGAATGTTTCAAGAACATCCAGTTTGCGGTGTGGTCGAGTGTACAAAAAGCCCTTTCTGTTCCTTCATAATATGCAGGAAAGAGGAGACGATTGAACACGTGTTTCTCGAATGCTGGGATGCCGTATTTTTATGGGACGTGCTCCAGAGGACGCTTAAAAAAGAACTACCCATAAGCCCACATGGTATCCGATTCTTGCCAGTAGAAGCGAACAATGATACACCGTTGGATCTTTTGATGCTATTGGCTCTCCACAGCATATGGAAAAGCAGAATGGCTGTAGAGCACGGTGACGTCGATGCACGTTCAGCGAGACAGATCTTTAGAAAGAGCATACGGGCATATGTGGACGAACAGAAAGCTTTAAAACTAGAGCCAGAATGGTTAGTTAGTTCTGAAGGGTTGTCACATATGAGGGATTTTTAATCCGACAACTTCAGCTAAGGAAGGCTGAAGCTTTAAGAGGACACAACAGCGCTGTTGTGTCCTCTTCTTGTCCCGTCCGTCTTTGCGCTGTAATAATGAATCTTTTATTTTGTCATGTTATTGATGTCACATGTGTCTTTTTTCTGTACGTCCTCGGTCAGGAAATAAAGAAAAAAAAAAGCGGTGTGGTCGAGTGGTTAGCGTGCTGAGGTAATGATTGACATGTTCCTAGGGACTGAGTGCGAGGCGCGCATGGTGTACTAATTTTTTTTTCTTTTACTTCTTTAGGTTTTTTATGTACCTAACTTGTTTCGTTACTTTTAATTTTTATCCTACGCCTTTTTTTCTCCGGGCGAACAGTGCCGCCAGTGCGGAGCGTCCCAGTATGCCGCGTCCCAGTGCGCCCAGTTTCCAGCGTCCTACTGGGACCATAATCAGGTATGGCGCTGGGGCGCTGGCACCCAGTGACACTGGTTTTTGCAATAGGGATGTAATGCTATTCCGTCTTCAATAGAACAGAAACTCTTTACTTTACCGCCGATTTTTACATTGTTACGAGAAGCGAAGAAAACAGTAATGACAATGATATTAGTAGTTTTTCCGACGAAGCAGCTGAAAGATGAGAAGTGGCTGTCATCAGTAAGCTTCAGAGGATGGAGATTGGCGCCAACAATATTCCGACGAAACCTCCACGGTTTACAATTTTGTACTCCCCTAGCAATATATTTCGGATTAAATGCCTGAAGAAGCCTTCGGGTATATTGTTACTTATCGGCAGGTAGCTAGGTTTCATATAGTAAGCATTAAAGTTAACTGTATTAATTTGACTTATTTTCCGTTTCAGATATCTTTCAGTACCAAATACTGTTTTTTTATTGCTGTAGTCAATATTATCAATAAAATTGTCAGTTGTGTTTAGGAATCTCTTTAAATAATAAAATGCAAAAGAAGCTAGTTTAAAGTCCCGCGAAAGGCTCGGTACTAAACCTAGAGAACGCGCACAGGTGTACTTTAGAAACGCGTTTAACCGCATCACTGTGGCTAAACACGTTGTAGCTTGCTCATACCAAAAGGCACTTGATTTTAAAAAATGCGAGGTGTGCGCAGTACACCCATCGTACAACTATGACACTGCAGTCATCATCTTATCTGTGATAAACTATCTCTAAAAATTTATTCAGAGTTTTATTGAAACCCTTCATGCCTAAATACCCTTTCCTATTTCGTTTTAACTCAATGTTCACCTAAAGCTGCTGTTCAAACCGAATAGGAAAGAACAGCTAGCTTAGCTAGATGAAAAACCTAATCTCAACTTTATCTCATCTTTAAACGTACAAAGTAATAATAGGCTTGCCTGAAATACCTATGTTATGCATGAATCACTGAACAAAAGACTAACCACATTGTTGCGTTGTCATTCACGTACACGATTAAAAGTTTCACTCTACTCTTGAAGCGTACCAATTCTGCTAACAATATAGTAACAACGATTTAAGAATGGCATTTTGAAATAGATTTTAGATGCAAAGTCTAAAAGATATTTTTCTTGATGCTACTTTTTCAGTCTCTTGTAATTATTTGTGGTTAATGCGTCCTCTTCAATAAACAGACGAACCATCACTTTGGTCCATTCCTCCATAGTACAATTTTTATGCATCTGACCAATTAGTACACGTGCGGCTCTGGTGCGATCAGAAAGCGCAGTCTTCCTTGTGGTTTCTCGCTTGAACGCCAGCTTGGTGCAGGTGGGTACGAATCACTTAAAATGCGACGCTTAATAAAACCTCGTTCTTCATATCTGCTCGTCCAATAGAGAGTTGTCTACGGCGGCTGTAGTGATGAGTAGGCATTCTTCAGCGATAGTGGACGGCGACAGGGAACCATGAGGAACTATATCGAGTTTGCCGCTAATTTCTCGTTATTCTGTAATCCGATTCTCCTCTTCTATAAGTGCTCCCGGTAAAAAACGATTTTCATCTTCCTCGCTTGTCAAGCTAACGGTATGATTTTTTGATGAAGTTGAAAAAATCTAGGAGCTGGTAGCTTAGATTTCAAATCGAGGCCAATAGAACAGAAATAACCAATTCACATTCCAGTCATATCTATTTTTTTCTTCCAGGTTTTGTGTTTTGATATAGGCCTTGCTAGAGGCCTGATATTGGCCTGTAGGAGCCTGATTTTTGGTACAGGATTTGATACAGGTGTTTTCAGTCCTGAATATGGGGATATTACGTAGGAGGGTATTACTCCTTATGGAATGCCCCCGACGTGGGACATTTAACATAATAAAGTGAAAGAAAGACATGGTGCGCTTCCACTAGGTATTCTAGTATTGCGTTGACCGGAATCAACGCTGAAAGCATGCATCACACGGTTTCCCGAAGCCAGTGCTAAACCCCTGTAGCCAGGAGAAGATTTCATCTCAGCGGTGACGACAAGTTAAATCCTCGACTTACATATATAGCGGCACCCCAGACGTTTGTGATTTGGTCAAAGGCCGTAGGCCTAGCGCGCTGACGCAACACCTATGCGGGAAAACAACTCTTTGCATTGTTCGCATTTCTTACCAACACGGCATTATTCCTAACGGATAATACTTAAGCTAGAGATTCCCATTTGGGATCAACGCAAGTACGCTGCCGCGAACTATGGTACTCGTTGTTCGTGCTGACATGCGGCCCTATCACTTTGCTTATAACTGACAGGAGGATGTTACGTTCACTGTTTACACTCAGTATCGCTGCGAAGTGACGTTATCACTTTCTTTGCAGCACACAATGCCTCGAGATATGCCGCAAACGATTGCTGTGATGCGTGACCACTCTCAAATTTTCACAGACGGTTCTAGTACTTTTCGCCGGTTGATGAAACTGTTTTTTCGAAGTCTTTAATTTAACTCTACTGAGTGAAATTGTCAATCTTACTTTGCCTGCCATTGCTTACTTTTACGACGGAGTCGAGCTGATCGGTTCTTCTTCAGGTGCCAATTAGCGCAGAGAGAAGATTTCATTATCAAGCCTGTATTTTTCCAACTATTGCATGCATCTCGAACATTTGCCGCCGTACGGGAGAGCTGTCACATTGCTCTTGTTGGATCGAGTACTCCTGGCCGGTTGATCAAATAGTTTTCACGAAGACTTTAATTTGATCGCTACCACTAGAAAATGCCATTTGTAGTTTGACTGCCAACACTTGCAGATATCTCTGCCATTGAGTCGATAGTTCTGTTGCTACCGTCGTACAGCCCAGTGAAAAGTCGATTTCATTGCCAAGGCAGCCTTCTTGCCCACTGCCTACATTATTGTCACAACCATGTGGCAATGCGGCAGGGCAATCATAATGAGGCGGAAAACGAAGACTTGATGAAAGGTCGGTCCAAACTTTGTAAGTTAATGAATTAATGTGAGTAAAGGAGCAGATTTAGTAGGGGAGATCCTGCTTTTATACAGAAGAATTAGGTGTAGATTTTGACTGCACCGTAAAAAAATATGGGAGGACACTTCAACTTCGCGTTTAAGCACATGACGCTAGACACTTAGTGGTTCACGTCGGTAGCTTTCATTAGGAACATTTTTTTTGCCTATATATTCATTGCTTTTCGTCTGGCCCCTACGTTTCTGTTTATGCCTCTACAGTCATAAACGCGCTGTATAGCATACGGCATTAACCTACTACACCACTGGCGATATTGACGGACAACGCGACAACCGGAGGTAGTCAATTTGGTAAACGTCCGCGCGACCGCGAGACCGTGGGCGCGCGAGAACGCGTTTTTCTGTTTGTTTGTTTTTTTCTTTTTCCGTGTGTGCCGCGACGTCACACGTTTGGCGCGATACCACTGGCCGGAGGAGTGTCCTTTGAGGGCTGTTTGCTGCTTTTTTCCTGATTTGTATCCAATTATGCTTTGCAGGTAAAGTGAACGCCGAGGTATTTGTTCAGAAGTCTTCTGGCGGACTAGTTGCTGAAACTTGTTCATCTTCAAACCTGCGGGAATAAAACAAGGACAAAGCGGAGAGTGTGTTGCGTGTACTTTGTCTCCGCTCTTTCCTTGCCTAATTCCCGCAGTTTTGAAGACGGAGGTATTTTTATGAAGAGGCTCATTTCAAACACACGTATAGATGTGAGAGATTTCTGGTGGAATAGTTTAAGGATACACGCTTTGCACGGCAGCTCTAATGGTTGCGGTGTGCGCATTCCTTTACAGATCTTCTGCAGCATACACGAACGAAGCTGCTCGCTCTTCCTGGCTTCTATCGTTTTACAAATACTCTATTGGCATGAAGATGTTACGTACCCTTTTATGGGAAAATCCACATAACATAGGTATAAAACGCTAATTATTTATTCCTTTTTTATTTATTTATTTATTTAATAATGATTACCCTTAAGGCCGGTGGCGTTTCAGAGATGATGGGTTTTAAAATAATAAAACAGATATTAAAGAACAAAATTGTTAAATATGTCGTGGTCTTCTTGGTTAAACAGTTTTAGCTACACTAGTAAGTATATAGTTGTATGTGCAAGGCAAAAATAACATTAGTTGAAACATCAGTGACTACAGTTGTTAAAAGCCTGAGTATACAATGTGGTACGGAAGCACAGGTTGTCTTGAAAGCTGACTGTCGATCCGGGAAGGTGATTCCGATCTGCTGATGTGCGAGGAATGTACGACTGCGGACAGGCTTTGATTTTTTATGCTGCATACTGACTTCAAGCGCACGATCAAGCCGTGATGAAATAAAATACGGAGCAGAAATCAATTAATCTCGTCAGTTCAGTTCAGTTCAGGCGTTCAGTCGTGTCCGACTCTTCGTGACCCTATGGACCATGTCATGCCACGCTTTCCGGTCTCTCACTATCTTCTTAACATCACATAGCTTCATCTGCAATGCCTCGAGAATGCCATCTAACCATCGCGTTCGCTGCCTACCCCTTCTCCGGCGACCCTCAACCTTTCCCAACATCAAATCTTTCTCCAGCGACTCCTCTCTTCTCATCAGATGACCAAAGTAGCTGAGCTTTAACTTTAGAATTTCACCCTCCAATGAGCAGTCAGGGTTTATGGTCGACAATATCGACTGATTTGATCTTCTGGCAGTCCAAGGAACTCTTAAGAGTCTTCGCCAGCACCACAATTCAAACGCGTCAATTCTTCGGCGGTCAGCCTTTTTCACAGTCCAACTCTCGCATCCATACATCACAACTGGAAAGACCTTAGCACGGGTTATACGGATCTTGGTTGGCAGACTAATGTCTCTGCTCTTTACTAGGCGGTCAAGGCTAACCATTGCTCTCTTTCCCAGAAGCAGGCGTCTCCTAATTTCATGGCTGCAGTCTCCTTCCGAGGTAATCTTGGCGCCCAAGAACAGAAAATCTGTCACAGCTTCCACTTCTTGTCCATTGATGCTCCAGGACTTGATAGGGCAAGACGCCATGATCTTCGTCTTTTTAATGTTCAGTTTAAGCCCAAACTTCTCACTCTCTTCTTGTACGCGCACCAGAAGTCTCTTGAGTTCCACTTCACTTTCTGCCATTAAAGTGGTATCATACGCATATCTAAGGTTGTTGATACGTTTTCCAGCAATCTTCACTCCATTAATCTCGTAGAATGGGGCAATTATATGATGTTTCTGAAATAGGCATAAAAGTGAGAATTTCCGACGGGAGGGTAAAGTAAGCGTGTTTTCATGGATGTTACACTTGCTGTACGGTTGTAGTTAAGAAGGATGAAGCGGACAGAGTTGCTTTGCACCAGCTAGAATGAATTAAGTTAGTGTAGCTTGGATCCCAAATACTGATCCGTATTCGAGTTTGGTGCGAACAAGCGTTTTACACAGCATCAGTTTTAATGAAGAAGGAGTGCTAGAGAAATCGCTGCGCAGACAGCCCAACACGCTGTTCGCGTTGTTAATTACGGTGTTGATGTGGGTTGACGAAGTGGGAGAGGAAGGTATGTTGGCGCCAAGATATCGATGTTATGTGACTGCCTCGAGTAGAGTTAGTTACGGTGCTGATGTCTTTGACCAAGTGAAAGAGGAATGTATATGGGCGCCAAGATATCGATATTATGCAACTGCGTCGAGTAGAGTCAATTACAGTGTTGATGTGGGTTGACAAAGCGGGAGAGGAAGGTATATGGACGCCAAGATATCGATATTTTGTGACTGCCTCGAGTAGTGTTTTGTTCAGGTTATATGTTTAGTAGCAGGTGATGTGAGGGAAGCACGTAAAACTTTGCATGTAGAGGAATTAAGTTACGTTAGCCATAATTCCCACCATGCGAATATGGAAGTGAGGTCTTGTAGAGCATAGTCATAGGAACGTAGTGCACAGCCATATGAACCTATAGAACAGCCATACTAACGTAGAGTACAGCAATAGGAACGTGCGTGCGTGGCAGTAGCGTTCATATATCAGGATCGAAGATTGCCTGAGGTTTGATTCCTATCTAGAAGAAAAAGCCTGAGTTGACAGCTCGTGCCAAATCTGTCATCATACCTTTTCTCGTGACATCACGAAACCCGCCTACCAAGCAGTGTCGGACCATGTCACCTGACAAATACCGAATGCCAGAGGTCTGCCTGGTATTGTTCGCTCACTGCCCCGACAAAGCTGTCAAAGCCGAAGTCGGAGGTTCTGGAAAACGGTGCCTTCAATGCTTGCGCTTTAAAATGTTCGCTTCGGCTTAGCACGAAACCAATATCATGTCTTTAAGCATTGTTGTAGCGCATATTTCATGTGTGCCATGAAACATGCGTGCAGCACGGAAACAGAGAACAGGCTACCTGAACAGGCGGGCAGGCGGGCAGGCGGGCAGGCGGGCAGGCGGGCAGGCGGGCAGGCAGGCACGCAGGCACGCAGGCACGCAGGTAGGCAGGCAGGCGCAAAAGCAACTGGGGTACAATGCGCCAAACACAAGAAAAAATGCGTGCTTAGCCATTGTTTCCTTTACGCTGTTGTTTTTAAAACACTATATTGTGGAAATATATGCGTACATATATTTTTGTATCTCACACGTATTTTCTTTTTCAGGATGTGGCCGAGAAAAAGAATAACACTACAACCGGCCACTTAGTGGAAGGTTAGGACTACCACTTTTCAATGGTAAAACTTTGCGAGAAATGGGACGAGTAGAGGGGCAGGAGATTGGTGATAACTATCTAGATGCGGTGCGACAAATAGCAGGAGTATATGGATCGTTACGGTGGGATGTTTCCCACGGGGAAACGTTCAGAGACAAGACGCTATGTAACCACTGTGTTCTATTGGTTGGTCCGACTGCCTATGAGTTCTTAACCACAACACTCATGGCCCTATAACGACTGTCGCTTCCGATTCCATACCACAATAGAATGTTCATGATGAAGCATCGCCATTCAGGTCACATGAAAGGGACCAAATATTATAAGTCATTGCTTTTTGTCAAATTGGAAATAATTTGTTTGACACCAGCTTTTGCTTGAAAAATTTTATCAACTGTGATGAGGTGTTTTAAGTGTTTTAATTTTTTGTCACATATTTATTTAGGCAATACATATTCTTCTGCGCCCCCTCCCCCCCCTTACATGAAATAATTCCCTTGAGGTGCTGCAGGTAATTGTATAAATAAATCAACTGTTTATTGCGCACAGTACCCTTCTTGTCATTCGCGCTAGTTCTCGTTTTTATTTATGTTTGGCTCCAGGTTTTTAATAATGTCACAGAATCTCTGAACTCAGGTGAACCAACAACCGCGACCACTCAGTGATCATGGCCTGCGCTGCCTACAGAATGAGTAGATAAGGACCCATAAACGACTAATACGTTATAGTTAACAAGACCGGAACCATCCACACTGAACAAAATTTAATCCGGAGACGTTCATGGATAAGGGCCTCTGTGCTTTCGAAGCAATCGCTTGTAAAATAAAATAAAAATTTAAAACAACAACCAAATGTTTGACAAGAGTTCAAGGCTTTTTGTCTTCAAGCCTTTAGGGTTGCTTTTATTAGGACGAAGTGCCATCACATATGTATCTTGAAACTTCTACCGACAGTGATGTCTGCTATTTAAATTATTTCTGAGCTTTTACATAGAACTTCGAGCGTAGTCGGCACTGCAGCAGTGGCGAATGAATAACAGTTATTAGGCTGGCCAAAAATTACGCACTTGGTAAAAAAAATTCATGCCTAAATCAGTAATTACTATACACGTACTGCACAGAAAGTGCATCACACAATGCGGTCGGTAAGCAGCCCTTCCATTGATAAACAAAACGAATCGCTATATATAGGGCTCGGACAGAGCCCCACCACAAAAATGTTTAGTGGTCTCGACAGAGCACCAATATAAAGGACTGCAGAATGCTTGTCGCGGCGTCTTTTTTTATCGGGTCATGATTTCGGGAGGGCTACGTTTCTCACGCGCAAACGTTCAGGGACAATAAGACATACACCCTGGAGTACTAGCTGTTGGTTCGACACCCTAAATCTGCTGCCTATGTAGTTCTTAGACACAAAATCCACAGCACGATATAATGTGCGCGATGAGGTGTCTCCAATCTGAAGTCACATGCAGGGCACCAAACATTCTGGGCCATTGCTTCTTCTAGTCCAGCTGAGAGAGGGGGCCCCGGTGCGGGTACAGGGATAAACCCAGGAACACGCGCAGCTCAGAAGGGGCAAGACCGGGTTTGTGTATATATCCCACACTATTTCCAGGTAGGATGTACGTCCCGGCCTACTGCTGACGCCTCGCGATTTTAGTGAATTCAAGTCACTGGCAGCTGTTCTTGACGTGTGTTTCGTGTCTTCTATGCACCGTTGTTTGGTTTCAAATTATTCAAGAGCTTAAAATTTTAAATCTTGCGACCACCAGTGTACGGGCTTACAATACGGATTAAATATCCCTCCCCATTCAATTGCGCACTACCGAACATGGTGGCTTTCATTCGTACCCAGCATTATTTGACGACTCACCATTATTCAGAGTTGGGCACATTTAACACAGAGTATCTGAAGAGTCGAGCGTCATTGTCCCACATCACAATAAATTCGGCGGACGCAGATAAACCGTAACAATGTAAACCATTTCGAAGGTGAGGAAAAATGTCTCAACGCTCTGTAAAGGTTCAAAAGACACGAGTGGCAATGCTTTACCAACACGAAGGCGCCCTGTTTACAAGGCGAGCGCTACAAAAGAATTGCTACTCTCCCTCCACTGGCTCTGTGCAGTCTTTGTTTTTGAATTCATAGGGCACCTTTATGCTGGGTAGCATATGTTCTAGGCGCTCCAGTTTAGCACTATCAGTCCCACAATGCATCAGACAAGATTTTGCTCATCGCTTGTATCGCCGCGGCACCTTATCAGTTTTATGGCAGTGGTGACAGTAAACGCGCGCATTGTCACGGTGTTGCATCCTGGGATGGTCAGCCTGACGCGGTTTTATGGATTGCACTGTACACGCGACGCCCGCATGACGTTTTCGAATTACGCATAAAAATGATGACGTTCTACGGAGACATAGCACCACGGTTAAGCCCTTATTCTAAATTGTAATCACTCTTATGGCTAATGCGGACACCTGACTGCAAATTTTCATTTGAAATCACGTACCTATACATAATTGATCGAAAGCTAACAAATATTTGTTACTTAGTTCAAAGGTAACACAATTCGCCTGTTCTTTGTAGTCCGGCTACATATGTTTAATAAGCTGCAAAGGCTTCATCTGAGGTCAAAAGTACTTAGGAATTATTAATTTCCTACATAAAATATCCGTAGCAGCACACTGCATACTAACTGTGCACAAAGTAATTGGCGCTAGTTATAGCGAAGTTGTTGAAAGCCCACACACTCACAGTAAGAGACATGCCTGTTCATTCGGCTCTAATGCATATATAACCATGGTGCCTTAAGCGGGTAACATCGCCTGAACACAAATGTTACCTGCGATATTTCATTTGAGTCAGCTTATCCGTAGTCACCCGTGCTCAAAAACAGGGGGAAAATAATAATGGTGTGGCGCTGTCAGTACGCCGGAATAATCGTTTCTCTATTTCAGCATGGTCACAGAAAAGTAGGCAATTTTGTTTCGTCGAGCTCCTGACGAAATAGGTCTTTGTTTCTAAATGTCACCTAATGCCAGAACGAGGGATTTAGTTGTGCAACCTGTACGCAGACAGTAAAGATATATCGGAATGACGTGGGCCATGGATAAGAAACTGATTATTTTTCCAGTTGCAATGCCGACATAAAACAGGCTTGATAAAGCCAAGCTCTTTGTGTCAACTTCTAGATAAATGGATAGAAGTTCGCTCCTGGAACTTCAATAACGAATAAAATCAGGTGACACGACACAAGGTGAAGAGCCCGTCACTTTGCCTTCCTGTTTGAAGAGGACGTCAAAAGCAGGTGGATAGCTTTATACTCTGTACTCTTGTCTCAGAAAATTTGCACACTTAATTTCGAAAACAATATATTGCATTTATATTATCTCATCCCAAAATCACTAGCTGTAAAGCGGTAATGTTTTTCACTTTGGTGTAGCGCGTTTTTAATCCTGTATAATTGCTTATCTTCCGATCCATTTTACTAACTTTTACGGCATTTTGATGACCTCCTGAAGTGACATAACTTGCACAAAAGCTAAAAGACATCACCATAACATATTTACTCAAAAGCAAAATTATTACATGCAGTCATATTTACTTTCATATTGATTTGTTTCTTGTGCAGGCAATTTACCATGAAGGTATCTCTGGTTCTGCTTCTACTTACCGTGTCAACATCTGCCTGTAAGAAAATTTTCATTTCAAAGCACTTCCTGAGTTTCAGAGACATATTAATCACACATGTTACCTGCATACCCTCTAGTTATCAGAGAACACCAATATTAAGTTTCTAGCTTTTTATGTATTTCAGGAGATACAATCAACCAGTTCTGACTCAAACTATCATACTATCCTCTATACTTGAATAATTAAGTATTTTTGAGATGGCCTGAACGCGTATACGTAAACTTCATTACTGAGGGCATGCAGGGCACAAAATTACTTCAATACCTGTTTAATCACATTAAGAAATATATACTTGAAGTGTCGGATAGGATGGCGACCTGTGCAGGCAACGAAACTAAGTATTATTCTGTACAGTACTGTTAATTATAGCTTAGAAAAACCCGCCCCCTTAGTGGTGCCTCGAAACATGATTTCTCAGAAAAGGCGCTTACAAATTTAGAAAAGAATTGATTTTTGCTTAATAAATTTTGCTTGCCAAATGAAGAGTAATCTGAGAACAACTGATTACTGAAAGGCTTACAATAAATTACATCATCCCTTATTTTTGTCTTGGAATTAGGTGCCCCATTTGTAACTTTTTCATTTGGATTCCATCAAAACACAAGTCCTATGGTCAGAATGGCAGTTGCTAGGTTGTGGTCAGCACTGCATACAATACTTATTATTACTTGTCTAAAATTTCCAGTTGATAAAAGCGGTGAATGCATATGTTTCAAATTTGAGAGCATACGATTAGAGAGGTAAACTTGACAGACATCATTACCACTACAGAAGGCATAAGCACGCTTTTTGCATTCTAAAAGCAAGCTGAACACAAGATGTTCTCAAAGTATTATGCTAAACTAGGCATCTCCGCTCGCACAAATGTATGGTTCAGAAATCATGGGCACGCGATATTTTGTTCAGAGTATTGTATGTGTCCTTTGGAAAGCGATCGATTAATTTATACTTATTTATCATTTACTTTTATTTCATGACTGACTTGTGCCCTCCAGACGCAGCTACTCTGTAAGTGAACTTTTTTATACCCTCCTACGGTTACTTTTTTGAGGCTTCAATCACTGCTGTTTCTGCATCGCAGGACCCCCCTTGCAGGAATTAGGAAACTTATTCCCCAGAAAGGTAAGACGTGTATAACTGCATGGTACCCAAATGAGATACTTGAACATGCCAAAGAAACCAATTCGTCACGTCTTCTTGTCCTCTTTCGTAAAGCATTTAATAGAAAGACTGAGGTCGGACTGGAGTTTAACAAAACAGTTTTAAGAGCAATTGATGCATGAGACTTCTTGTTCATTTGAACAAGTTATAAGAAACTTTCTGGTGCACCACCATGATGTCCTTTTTTGTATTTGTTTTAAGGATGCATTACAACCCTTGCTGACCATTAAGTAATGATATCAGTTTTAAATAAGGGCTGCATCGTTGCGAAGTAATTTAAGCTACAATACACATATTCGATGGGTTTTAAATTTTTAGTTCAATTCGTACGCCTTCCAGCCCATATTCCACGAAATTCAAGCGGCTTGGCAGCACTCATCGAAAGCTCTTAATGTGATTTATTGCGTTTTTGCTTCCTCATTAACAAAAAACTTGCATTGTACTGGGCGGAACGCAATGAAGGCAGCCTAATCTCTCTAACTGTTATTTATCATGCAAAAAGTTATGCATTTACATACAGGCAAATTTCAACGTTAAGGGGCGACACTACGTCTAGCCATTTTCTGGTTCAAAAAAAGACAGCAAAAGAGTAATGCCATTTTTGCACGTAGATGGTATTCTTCACTTGAAACATGAGCTACACACAATACATTTAAGAATACAATATATTTATTTCTATTTTATGCACGTGCCCATGATTAAGAAATGCGCCGCAATTTGGATTGCGTTCTCGTAACTCCAAGTGCGAGAAAGGGCGGATTTGTGTAAGAGTGCACGATTCGTTGTCTAACGTTTGTAGAAAATTCTGGAATCGCAGTTTAGCGCTATATCGTGTAATCTTTATAATTGTTTAAAAATATTTCAAAGCTACGAGAGGTACGCCTGCGCAGTCTAAGCCGTCGGTTTTAAAGCAAGGTGATTGCCATAATCATAACGAATCCTGACGATTGGGCTAGCAAAAATTAAATTATATAATAAACTTTTTATACGATACGTTTACTATCCCAACTGGTCAAAGCAGCCGTGAGCTACTAACTTGGTAACGAAATCGAACTGCCCTTGGAAGCTGTGCTTCTCACATGCGCCAAACGCATGTGAAAAGGGAGAGATGCCGCCAATCAAAGCGTGCTTGCGTGGCAAGTAGGGACCAGAGTGTAGGTTAATCCTCAGGAGCTCGCGCCAAGGACGCCTTCTAGGTGCATACCTTTGCGTTCCTCCTCGTATTCACGCGTCATTAGACGCTAGGAAACCGGACTCCCCGCATCGACCTGGTCTGCAGGTGGGCTCACCCACAAGTGCGAAGACAGCAATGAGGCCCGACGGCGAGAGTTTGAAGCGCGCCTTACGGAAATAACTTCGCTTGGTGCTGTACACATGGTCAGCGTTTCATTTCGTGCAAGTGTTCAACATGTCAGATGACATGTAGCGAAGAACTTTGAAAACGATTGGCGAGGTGATGCAACAAAAGTGCCAGGAAAACGCATTTTGCAGCTGTCATCCTCGAATACTGCTTGTTTAATTGCAAACCCATTCGAAGACAAAACTCCGACATGGCGCAGTAATTAGCTTTCGTATTACCACATCTTATTAGTTCTAAAGAGTCTCGTATATCTCTGCCAAATGTCTGTTTTTGGTTTTAGAGGCAATCAAATATTGCGATATCGAAAGTAATTCACATCAGTTGTGAGCACAGTTTATAAATTTTCTTGACTAGGTTGTATGGCTGGGATTATCGAACTTTGAAGATATATTGTTAAAGGAGTGTAGAGTTTTCCTTTTCATGCATTGCAAATTTTAAAACTGGCATCTATAGCGTTCCTTAAGCATAAAATAGAAACGCCGTTTTTGTGTGCGATAGTTATACGACGTTGGCGTGGCTTTGTCGCCATCACTGCGCCTGATGACACCCATATAATTATACAGTTCAGTCGTTCAGTCGTGTCCGACTCTTCGTGACCCTATGAACCATGTCACGCCACGCTTTCCGGTCACTCACTATCTTCCTAATATCACATAACTTCATCTGCAGTGCCTCGAGGATGCCATCTAACCATCGCGTTCGCTGCCTACCTCTTCTCCGGTGACCCTCAACCTTTCCCAACATCAAATCTTTCTCCAGCGACTCCTCTCTTCTCATCATATGACCAAAGTAGCTGAGCTTTAACTCTAGAATTTGACCCTCCAATGAGCAGTCAGGGTTTATGGTCGACAATATCGACTGATTTGATCTTCTGGCAGTCCAAGGAACTCTCAAGAGTCTTCGCCAGCACCACAATTCAAACGCGTCAATTCTTCGGCGGTCAGCCTTTTTCATAGTCCAACTCTCGCATCCATACATCACAACTGGAAAGACGATAGCACGAGTTATACTGATCTTGGTCGGCAGACTAATGTCTCTGCTCTTTACTAGGCGGTCAAGGCTAACCATTGCTCTCTTTCCCAGAAGCAGGCGTCTCCTAATTTCATGGCTGCAGTCTCCTTCCGAGGTAATCTTGGACTCCAGAAGAGAAAATCTGTCACAGCTTCCACTTCTTGTCCATTGATGCTCCAGGACTTGGTAGGGCAAGACGATATGATCTTTGTCTGTTTAATGTTCAGTTTAAGCCCAAACTTCTCACTCTCTTCTTGTACGCGCATCAGAAGTCTCTTGAGTTCCACTTCACTTTCTGCCATTAAAGTGGTATCATCCGCATATCTAAGGTTGTTGATACGTTTTCCAGCAATCTTCACTGCAGCTGAAGACTCGTCCAGACCGGCCTTCCTCATGATGCACTCTGCATATAGGTTAAATAGGCAGGGCAACAGTATGCAGCCTTGCCTCACTCCTTTCTCAATCGGAAACTAATCAGTAAGACCATGCCCAGTTTTGACTGTGGCCTCTTGCCCTTCATACAGGTTCCTGAGGAGACAGATGAGGTGAATTGGAACTTCCATCTCTTGGTGAGCTTGTCACAATATGCTGTGATCTATGCAGTCAAACGCTTTCGCATAATCAATAAAGCAGAAGCAGATGGGTTTCTGGAACTCTCTTGCTTTTTCCATGATCCAGCGAAGGCTGGCAATTTGGTCTCTAGTTCCTCTGCCCTTGCGAAACCCAGCGTGCACGTCCGGAAGATCCCGATCCACATACTGCGGCAGCCTTCCTTGGAGGAATTTCAACATCACCTTGCTAGCATGCGAAATAAGCGCGATCGTGCGGTAGGTGAAACAATCTTTGGCACTGCCTTTCTTTGGAATGGGGATGTAAACTGACCTCCTCCAGTCCTGTGGCCACTGCAGGGTTGTCCAAATCTTCTGACATAATGTGTTCAGAATGTTAACAGCGACATGGTTGAGGTTTTGAAGCAACTCAGCTGGAATGCTATCAATTCCGCTAGCTTTGTTCTTAGAAAGGCTGGCTGAGGCCCATTCAACTTCACTCTTCAGGATGCCCTGCTCGAGATCAGTAATCACAACCTTCTTATGTTGGACTTGCACATTCGGGTCCTTCTTGTACAGTTCTTCTGTGTATTCCTGCCACCTCTTCTTTATCTCTGAGGCTTCAGTGAGGTCCTTGCCTCGTTTGTTCTTTATCACGCCCAACTTAGCACCGAAGCTTCCTTTGATATCTTTGATTGACTTATACAGTGCTCTTGTGTTCCTTAATTGGCTGTTGTCCTCAATTGCTTGGCACTGTATGTTCAGGAAGGCATTCTTATCTCTCCTTGCTATTTTCTGAGAATCCGCATTGAGAACCTTGTATCTTTATCTTCCCCCATAACTTTTGCCATCCTCCTTTCCTCAGCTATTTGCAAAGCCTCTTCAGATAACCAGTTTGCTTTCTTGCATTTCTTTTGCTTTGGAACTACCTTAGTACCAACTTCTTGTATTATTTCACGAACATCAGTCCGCATCTCTTCGGGTTCTCTGTGTTCTAGACCTAATTCTTGAAATAGATTCCTCACTTCCACAGCATATTCTAATGGAATTTGATCCAGATCATACCTGAAAGGCCTTCTAGTTTTCTGAGTTTTCCTCAATCGAAGCTTAATTTTCGCAACACGAAGCTGATGATCGGTTCCACAATCGGCCCCAGGCCTTGTTTTTACCGCTTGTATTGCGCTTCTCCATCTTTGCCGGCAAAGAATATAATCGATCTGATTCCTGTACAGACCGTCCGGTGAAGTCCATGTGTACAGGCGCCTCTTGTGCTGTTGAAAATGAGTATTCGCTATGGTCAGGTTGTTTTCTTGACAAAATTCTAATAGCCTCTGCCCAGCTTCATTTGGCTCGCCAAGACCGAACTTCCCTATAATTCCGGATATTTCTTCACTCACGACCTTAGCATTCCAGTCTCCTATGAGAAAAACGACGTCTGATGATGGGGTGCGGTCTAGAAGGCATTGTAGGTCCGCATAAAATCTCTCAACGTCCGCTTTTTCAGCAGTAGTGGTCGGTGCATCGACTTGGATAACTGTTATGTTGAAAGGGTGACCTTGGATCCGAAGTGAAATCATTCGGTCATTTTTGGGGTTGTACCCTAGCACTGCTTTGCCCATTCTTCTGTTTACTATGAGAGCGACCCCATTCATTCTCATGGATTCGTGCCCACAATTAAAGACATAATGGTCACGGGAGCTACCTTCTCCCATTCCAGTCCACTTGAGCTCGCTGATACCCAAGATATCAATGTTCAATCTGTCCATTTCTCGCTTGACGACATCCAGTTTACCTTGCGTCGTAGATCTTACATTCCATGTTGCTATGTGCTATATCTCCTTGCAACATCGAACTTTCCGGTCACTTCCCGACACATCCACAACTGAGCGTCCTTTTGGCTTTATCCCAGCCGCTTCATTCGTCCTGGAGCTACTAGGAATCGCCCTTTGTTCATCCCCAGTAACATGTGGGACGCCTTCCAACCTGGGGGGCTCATCTTCCGGCGCCATATCGATAATGGTATTGTGACTGGCGAGGAGTTTTCTTGGCAGGAAATACTGAAGTGGGTTGCCATTACCTTCTTCAGTGAATCACATTTTGTCAGAACTCTCTGCCGTGACCTGTCTATCTTGGGTGGCCCTACGCAGCAGAGCTCACGACTTCATCGAGTTTCGCAAGCCCCTCCGCCACGACAAGGCAGTGATCCATGAAGGGGTATTGAAACATTAGCCCTCCATATTTCATGCTGAATTTGGACCTTTATCCAAAACATTCGTTTTCGAACTTGGGCAACGTAATTGCTTTGAAGCAGATAAAAAATCCTGGGTCTCTTGAGTTTTACATTAAGTAAACAAAAACGCCGTGTTTAACAAACACCATATTGACGGTTAAACGTTATGTATTGTTTAAGACAAGAAGTGTTAATGCGTACAGTTGTGAAGTCCTAATATTGGGTGGCTCGAACAGCGTGTGAAAAATAATCTGAGACTTTCGAAACTTTTCAGCCCCCCCCCCCCCCCGCCCCCACCATCAACAAGTTGTACATTTCAAGCCACCGACGCCAGAACTACTTCGTGATGTCACGGATAATCTTTGGTGCATGTGCGATAGCGCACGTCATCTGATTGAAGCGCAGTTTTAGCTCTTCATTTATCTTAAAGGACCGTTGGTCGTTCGTCGTTCGACATCTGCTAGCCATCGTCGCGATCATGCTCTGAGCGAAAGCACTCATTAAAGCTCAACCTCCCCAATTTTCAGTGACAGCCTTCTAAGCAACCTGCACTTTTGTGTCGTGGTCACCTTAAGGGTAGAAAACTACACCTGCATTTTTGTTCAAGGCACCTCCGTTCGCTAATATTTAAAAAAAAATCAATAGTACGGAGGCATTTTTTGAGGAGCTAGGAAAGAAAACATCTAAATTTTCGAAGGCGGTGGCTCGAATCATCCTGATTGATAAAGTATTGGTTTCCTTCCTAGCATTGCCATGAGAATGCGGATGCCAATGAATTTTTGTCCGATCGATGCGGGGTACGGCTTTCAATTTTATTAGGTCTTGATAACGGCGTATAGAGGTATTTTTCGGCCTCTTGCACATAGTCACCGAAATCATAGTGAACAGAGGAAACCCTCTTGTTCTCACATAATCCCTTGTCGGGGTTCATGGCACGCTCGAATTACATCGAAACATAGTGCAAAGCGAAGTGCCTCCATCGGGTGCCGCGAACCAGTTTGTTGACGGTGCGAAGCATCAAATGGAATAACTAATTTCGTATCTACGCATGAGAAGGCATGCGGCTGCAGGGCAAAGCTAGAGCGCTTCCTCAAACATTTTAAAAACATATCTCCTCCTAGTACGGGGTTCGCACCCAGATCCACCGCCTCTACGATGCCCCTGGGTTTGAATCCTGTATCCTCCAAAGAGCTGTCCAGCACGGCGAGCAAACATATGATTATGCGAAAGTGAATATTTGATAGTTTTCCTGGGTAGCTCAATTCACAGACTGACTGCTCCGGATAGGCGGCGTTTCCGTGTTAGTGTCCTAGACCAGGACAACCTTTTCTGAAACCACGATGTAACAAACTTGCATCTCAACAAAGAAAAATTTGGTAACTAACCTAATAACTCTAGGTCTAGGTTGACTAAAAACAAACCTTCTTTCACCTCGGGTGAAAACTCTGAACATTCAGTCATTACTTTTTACATTCTTTTCTTCTTGTGGCCTCAAATTAATGCAGTGATCTCTTTCCTAGATGATGGATCAACTTTTATCGGGAAGACAGAAGAAGCCATGCAAACGCTAAGTAAGCTTCTGCATGGAGAAATATCTTTCTCCAATACTGAAGACCGGGCTAGCATCTTCAATGCTCTTGAGACCCTAGAAACATCTTGGACAGAAACTGATGATACAGAGAAGTACCTCTTCAAATCTATAATTAAAGCCGTTGGAGAAGCATCTATCCACCAAGCTGTCGCCACAGTCGCGTCGGAAGCGTTTAATACCTTGCTCAAAAAAATAAAAAATAAAGACTCTTGAACTGCGGTGTCGCGGAATGCAAAAGCATAAGTTAATAAACAAATTCCAAATGTTATCGCTGTATGAAAAGAAACATATTTTTTTCTCCTTTCAGTAGCGCTCTTCTTAAGAGGTTATTCCTGTGGCTTATGCAATAGGAAGGTGCTCTAACGTGGGTGAACATCTCTGTTGGATATAATTACGTATATTGCATCTGTGTGAGAAGCAACGAAGGTTGGTTCTGAAATCTGATATTCGCATTTAGTCTGCCTTCTGTCACGTCGTCGCAGGACTGGACTGTGGTGTCTTTGGCATCTGAAATCATGGAAAAGTCACAAGGTATCTGGTGTACTACATATCTTGTTAATTATAATCTTTGACGTCATTCTGTCGACCAATCAAGAATTTTGTCTCAAAAGGCGGGGTTTCTCTGTGACGGCAGCATAAATTTTTTTACCTTCAATCCCGTTCGTCATTTCTTCATGTCCATACTGCTAAACAGAATGAAGGAAAATGAAGAAAGCTATACATACTCTACGCCCTCTCTGGCCCACCAGGTACGGTAAAAGCAATTTCACACCATAGAATTACTATCATGCTCACATGAAGGAAACACTTCTCAAGGTATAAGAAAGTTTGATATGACAATGCCGTCAATGCGAAAAAGTGAAACGAGAGCTATAAATAAATACAAAAAACAACACGCAAAATGCTTTCAGGATCATTGGTTCGCAGAGAGTTGAGAAATGTGTCAACAGCAGTAATATTTACTGCTACAGGAGGCAAACTATTCCAATCGGCAGTGCCACTTGACAATGGAATTTTGTGCCTCGGCGGCTGCGTTTCGATGGAGGCGAAACGAAGTGGCGTCCGTGTGCTGTGCGATGTCAGCGCACGTTAAAGATCCCCAGGTGGTCGAAATTACTCCGTAGCCCTCCACTACGGCCCCCTTTCTCTCCTTTCACTTTCACTCCCACCTTCATCCCTTCCCTTACGGCGCGGTTCAAGTGTCCACAGAGCAAGTGTGACAGATACTGCGCCTTTCCTTTCCTGTGAACCAACCAACCAACCAACCAACCAATTATTAAGACTAATGGACTGCCGTATTATTTCTGTATGTTTAATTCATGCACAAATTTATATGCACGCCGAAGGGGAGTGCATCGGTCTATAATAAAGTGCCCGTGGTAACGATTTAGCGAGAATTCAGGGCTAAGATTTGCTTGCGGCGTGACCAAGTATGCAGACTTGCTCTATTTGGCAAGTCTGCAGACTTGCTCTATTTGACAAGGCGACGTTAGCGCTAAATTTGAATGCGCTGCGCCATTTTTACGAGATGCTTTTGATGGGCGATCACGACGATGCCGTCACATTCTGATGACGGCCGGCGAGCATTATATAGGCATGCGACTTATGTTTTCCTGGTAACTTTCATTGGATTAAGCATAGTTCCTCTTCTGCTTTGGCCCTGCCGGGGTTGCGTAGTGGTTACGGCATTCGACTCTGTGCCTAAGGATGCGTAATCGAATCCCAGCCTCGGCGGTCGCCTTTCGATGGAGGCTTGTGTGCTGTGCGATATCAGCGCACGTTAAAGAATCCCAGGTGGTCGAAATTCCAGATTCCTCCACTCTGCGTCTCTCATAGCCTGAGTTGCTTTGGGAAGTTAAACCCACAAAACAAACTAAACCAAAACTTCAGCCTTGCGCCAGGTAAATTGTATATGAGAGCGCCAGTTTGGGTTGCTGATAAGAACAGCCAAATATTTGACATGACTGTATTTATTTGTTTGACTTCCGCGTAACAATTAGAAAACTTTCACTGAGTTTTTATTTTTGGTAAATATTGCACTCTCGTTCGGAGAAGGCAGTGTCTCTGAGACGCTGTACACGGGACAAGACAACCTGGCAAGTGCTTCAACTTTTTTCACGAACAAGGAATGACACTGTTTGCGACAGAGGATTGAACCCACAAACGACTCTTCCACATATAAAGTATTGCACCAATGCCTAGACGTTGAAGCAATGGCCTGCGGACGCCGTCATCCACAAGCCGCAGTGACAACCTTGAAAGACGAACTATAATTGACTAGGATAAATCAATGATGTCCTAGCCTTAGAGTTAACTCGAACTATGATTAAATCTCAATGTACAGCACGTCACAGCATTATAAATTATCACGTTGACGTCCTGTTTACTCGTGAACATAAAGGACACGAATAAAACAACGAGACCATTATTGGCTCCAGCAATAATAAAGGAAAGTGCTTCTAGCCAGTCCACCAAACGGACACAGTAGAGTGCGCAATAATTTAGACAGTGGCCAACCAAACTCTAATTTCACGAACAGTGCGCGCTTGTCAGCTGCTGACACCCGGCACGTGACGTCACAAAGTCAATGTTACCTGATAACTACAATATTCCAGAAGCAAACTCGCGATTTTCCGCCACAGGTATGACAACGCCGGATTTAGTGGTGAAAGATCTCTCAACTTGTCGCATAAAAATAAAGCAGACTCAAAAGTGGCGTGTAAATGAAGATGAAAATTATTATCCTCGAAAAAGTGGCCGCACGTACACAGCTGCACACGGGAGCAATCCAGGCTTTCGCATCATATATTTAAAGACTGGGGTCTTCTCGGCGCCATCGGGTAGGCGAGCATGCTGCTTTTCCACCGATTGCCCCGCCGGGGTGGTGCAGTGGTAAGACGCCCGACTACTGTGCCGGAGTTCCCGGGTTCGAACCCGACCGCGGCGGCTGCGTTTCGATGGAGGCGAAACGAAGTGGCGTCCGTGTGCTGTGCGATGTCAGCGCACGTTAAAGATCCCCAGGTGGTCGAAATTACTCCGTAGCCCTCCACTACGGCTCCCCTTTCTCTCTTTCCACTTTCATTCCCACCTTCCCCCCTTCCCTTACGGCGCGGTTCGGGTGTCCACAGAGCAAGTGTGACAGTTACTGCGCCTTTCTCTTCCTGTGAACCAATTTAACTTAACTTAACAGCCATTTTTCTTCCAGCATACTTCTCAGCAGCTCGCTGCTTCTCAACTTGTGGCAGCTGGTATCCACCCAGGTGAGGCCGGGGAGGACGTCATCTCGACGAATATTAAGCAGCACTCGATCCTCGTGGCAACTACAAGCGCCGAAAGGAAGAGACGCTACGCGAGCCTAACCCACCTTGTGTTCGAGGGGGAGAAGGTCGAATCGACTGCCTACGTGGCGACGCCAGAAGATTGCGGCAAAGGCGTAGTACATGATGTGCCACTTACTTATAGCGACGAGGTCATCATGGAGAGGCTGAGAATCCACGGCAACCCGCCAGTTTTGGGTGTGCGGAGACTCGGCAAAAATTCCAGAACTGTACTAATTCTCTTTGAAGAGAGAGATGTACCACGATGGGTTCGCCTGACTCCGATGGCGCAGCGGTGTCAACTTTACCGCAAAAAAATATGAAGTATGCAATGCCTGCGGAAGACTCGGTCACAGGGAGGACGTCTGTCCGGACCCGAGCAAACTCAAGTGCAAAAGCTGCGGAATGGAGAGGCCACCGCAAGGTCACCAGTGGGAGGCAAAGTGCCAGCTATGCGGCAAGGGCCAGCTGCTTGGTGACCGAAAATGTAAGGAAATATACTGGACTCCGTACGAGGTGAAGAAGAAGCAAAGGGAGCGCAAAGTCAAGGATAAGCCAGCGCACGACGACAACAGAGGGCGACCGAAAGTCAAGCAAGAAGGAGGAGGAGAATTCCGCGTTAGAGAAGACTCCTTCCTAAGGTTGGAATCTACCATATTCAGATATGTGGCGCAAAAAACACAAACACAGGAGAAGATACACAACACACGCGCACACTACCAACTGTAATTAGAATTTGAAAATACTTCCAATGGACGGTGGCCATGGAAGTCGGAATCCGCTAAGGAGTGTGTAACAACTCACCTGCCGAAGCAACTAGCCCCGAAAATGGATGGCGCTCTAGCGTCGCGCCTAGCGTCAAGCCGTTATTTTGGAATCTACCGCCAACGAGACGCCACCGCAGCGGCGAGGGCGTTCCAGTTCTCGCTCCATGGGACGCTCCAGGTCTGGGTCCAGGAGACGGTCGAGTTCGAGGGACGCGGCCAACCCATGGACCAAGCGGAACGGCAGCGGAGACTGGAAAAATGTAAGCTTCAACAGCGGGGCCTCCCAAGCTAAACCTGGCAAAGATAAGAAAGACGAGGAAGTCGAAATCCTTAAAACGAAATTGAGGAGCTTAAGGGAGTGATTAAAAAGCTAACGCAAAATCAAAATTCGAAACAGCATACGGAAAAGCAAGGGCCTCCCACTTCCTCGAAGCAGCTGCCACCTGCTCAGCCAGTCGCCCCGCGACAAGCGGCGCCACCGGCGAAAGGGGAGGAGCAAATGGCGACTGAGGCGTCTCGCCCGCCCCCGGTGAAGCGCAAAATTAATGAAACAGACCCGTTCCAAGCACTCGAAAATAGGCTTGACGAAAAATTGAATTCATTAATGAGCCAAAAGACCCAATTCATGAACCAAATTCAGAGCCAGGTACAGTCACTTGCAGGGGAAGTTCAAATAGTCCGAATCGAGCTCATAGCCGTCAACATGTGGCAGCAGAATGTCGAGAAAACCCTTACACAGCTGCGAAATGGCCAGGCGCGTAAATGAAAACCAAATTTGGCAGTGGAACTATCGCGGCTTCCAGCGCAAGAGAGCGCTACTGCAGCAATACCTTCCACTCATAACTGAGACCCCCCTCGCAATCGCCCTTCAGGAAACAGGGAAGGGAGCCAAACTAATGGGATACCAGGTGTTCAACAGGAATAGAGGCGTGAAATCGACGGTGGCGACCCTTGTCAAGCGCAATGTAGCGGTCATAGAACACGATTTGAATTCGAGAGATATCGAGAATGTATTTCTCGAGATATTAACGGGACGAAAGAAGGATCCCAGTCTATTCCTTCTTAACATTTATAGCTCACCCAAGCAAAATAAAATTAGATTTAGGGCCCTTATGCGCAAAGCCACCAATGCGGCTGGGAATAATCCTTTGCTGATTGTTGGTGACTTTAACGCCAGACATCAAGAATGGGGCTATGCTATACAGGACACCAAAGGTAGGCAGCTATGGGAGGACACGCACGAGCTGTGTCTTACCCTCCATACGGATCCCGATCATCCAACGAGGATGGATCCCGATCATCCAACAAGGACGGGTAACAGCATATGCGCGGACACATCCCCAGACCTGACATTTTTAAAAAACTTACAGGGTTTAGACTGGCAAAATTCTGAGCAAAATTTTGGGAGTGACCATTTCATTGTCGTTTCGGTCCTCAAAGAGAGCGTCAAGACGCACAGGGCGTGCCAGCCGGCCGTTACGGAATGGGATAAATTTAGAGAAATGAGAGCAACCGTGCAATTAAAACGGATTGAGAACATTGAGGAATGAACGGAGACACTCAAACGCTACGTTAGTGAGGCGCCAAAGACGCTGGTAGGAGACAACGCTCCTGGTATAGCAGATAGCCGACTGGTCCACATATGGGACGCTAAACAAAGCATGGAACGCAGGTTGAAGAAGCAAAACTGGAACAAGAATCTTAGAAGACGAATCACGAGGCATAACAAGGAAATTGAAAGCTACGCGATCAAATTGTGCGAACAAACCTGGCTCAGCAGATGCGACGAAATGGAGGGAGGCATGAATCTCTCTAAAGCGTGGGGCATGCTCCGGCATCTGCTGGACCCCACAAATTCAAAAACTCAATCGGGAATAAGATTGGCAAAAGTCAGACACGCCTTTGAAGGAGACGATGTGGCGTTTATGAATGTTAGTAAAAACCTATGTTACAGACGACCAGCGTTCCCCACTCCCGAGCTACGGTGGCACGCCCAACAAGGCGCTTGACGCCCCCATCACGGAGGCAGAGGTAAGGGCGGAAATTGTAAGACTAATAACTAATTCAGCCCCGGGCCCCGATGGGATCACCAATAAAATGCTAAGGAATCTGGACGATGACTCTATTAGTCTTCTAACGAAATTCAGTGGAAAAGTTTGGGAAACTAGCCAGTTGCCAGATGAGTGGTAAACGGCAAACGTAATACTAATACCCAAACCGGGAAAACCCCCGCAATTGGAAAATTTGAGACCGATTTCCCTAACCGCATGCGTAGGGAAGTTGCTGGAGCACGTACCACAGACGCGATTAACGTGCTTCATGGAGGAAAATAACCTGTGGCCGCACGAAATGATCGGTTTCCGACCACACTTGTGCACGCAGGACGTAATGCTGCGACTAAAGCATGATATCATAGACTCGCGATCGAGATACGCCAAAGTGATCCTGGGCCTATACCTTACCAAGGCCTTCGACAAAGTCAGGCACGAGGCTATCCTCGAAGGGCTCGAAGTGCTCGGAGTAGGGGAGAGAACGTACAACTACATAAAAGACTTCTTATCGGGCAGAAAAACCTGCATGATATTTCTAAATTTAGAATCTCCTACGATAGAGTTAGGAAGCAAAGGCACACCGCAGGGCTCAGTGCTATCGCCTTTCCTATTCAACGTGGCAATGAGAGGCCTCCCGGGTAAACTTAACCAAATCAAGGGGCTAAATTTTAGCATGTATGCGGAAGATATTAGCCTCTGGATTAACTGTCGCGTTCGTTAAATCAGACAACTTCGTAACAGAGCACAAACGACATCCGTTTATGTTTGGTTACAGAACACGACCTACGCCCCAAGCGTCTCTCCGTGGTTTTGTCTTTGAAGCCTTCTCGTCTTGGCTTGTCTGTCGACTCGGGGCTGTCTTGTTTCGGTTTCGGTTTCGCAACACATTCCCCCCCACCCGAAAATGACTTGTCATTTTTTCTTCGTATACGTGATTCCCAGGGGGTGCAAGAGTTGGATTGTTCGCTTGAGAGATGATCCTCCAGGTAGCTTCAGCGGGCACGATCTCACCTTTCCGTCTCTTCCTAGAAACAGTTTCTCAATTCTTGCAATCTTCCATTGTTGCCGTGGCTGCAGGCCATCACGAAGGAGTATCAAATACCCTTCTTTGAGTGTTTTTTCCTTGGCGTTTATTCTTCTTTTGCACATTTCGCAGTTTTTCGAGGTACTCTCTTGTCAATCTGCGCCAGAAGGCTTCTGTAGTCTGCTGGCGTCGTACCCATAGTCTGTGAACTGATACGTTGACCTCATCTGATTCGATTTTGCCCTCGCTAGGCAGCGATGTGAGGCGTCGTGCCGTCAAGAAGAATGAAGGGTAAAGGGGTTCCGGTTCTCCGGGTTCGTCGTAGACGTGAGTTAAAGGTCGAGAATTTAAGACTGCTTCAATATCTGCCAGTACAGTGGTTAGTTCGTCGAAGGTCAGAAATTTGGATCCGATCATCTTCTTGAGCGCAAGTTTGGCTGATCCGACGAGGCGCTCATAAAAGCCACCCCACCATGGGGCACGCTAGACTAAGAATTTCCATTCGATTCGTGCTTTTGCGACGTAGTCAAGAACTTCTGGTTTTCGGATAGAGCTCCATAGATAAAGGAGATCTCTGTTGGTATTCTTAAAGGAAAGCGCGTTGTCACTGTAAATGACCCGAGGTATACCTCGCCTTGAGATGAAACGTCTGAGGGTCATCAGAAAAGACTGCGGACATGTCTTTTGCGAGCTCTAGGTGCACCGCTGTTGTTACAGCGCAGGTGAACAGTGGGATATAGGACTTGTACAGCGAGTTTTCTCCTTTCACCAGAAGTGGCCCCACGAAGTCAACTCCTATTACCTCAAATGGGTGAGCCTCGTTCACTCGATCAGTTGGAAGCGGTGCTGTCACTTCAGTGGCTGGACAGGCATTGTTGCGCTGACAGGTTATGCACCCTTTGATGATTTTTTTCACTAGCTGACGGGCTCGCACAACCTGATACCTCTCTCTCAACTGCACCAGAGTATATCTTGCTCCAACGTGAAGCGCTTGCTGATGTGCTTGACGCACGAGCAGTTCTGCCAGTCGATGTCGACTTGACAGTACAACTGGATGACGTTCGTTGTACGGCTTGCCGCTTTGTTGAAGTGTGCCACTTATGCGGATGATACCATCGTTGTCAATAAACACTTTAATGTCTCTGAGAGGCGAGTCTGCTGGAAAGCGTTCGCCTTTTTTCACGCGCTCAATTTCTCTTTTCAGGTCATCTCGCTGAGTTTGCCGTATCCAATATTTTTCGGCTTCATTCAGTTCAACCGCCTTCAGTGGACCCTTTTCACTGCTCAGACGTCGCAACTTCTTGATGTATCTAAATGCCCATGTAGTCACACGGAACAGTCGTGTGGCACTGCTGTATCGATCTGTGTCCAACAGCATGGGAACTTCTGTGGTATTCGTCGCTTGAAGGACCCTTACGCTTCGTCTTTCTTCCTCCATTGTCGGAATGTTCCTTGTAAGCGAAGAGATCTGTGGCCAAGCGTTTTCTGTTGCCTTCATCCAGTGCGTTCCTTCCCACCAGGTGGAGATCTCAACAAGCTGATCAGCTGTAGCTCCTCGAGTGATGATATCCGCCGGATTTTCTGACCCTGGGCAATGCCTCCACGCTGAGGTATCGGTAAGACGCTGGATTTCTATTACGCGATTCTTCACAAATTGCTTCCATTGTGACGGCTCTGCTACAATCCAATGCAGTGCCGTCATCGAGTCAGTCCAGAAATACGTCGTTCGCGGTGGCTCTTTCAGGCTCTTCAGAATGTATTGATTTACTTTGGCAGCCAAGAGGCACGCCATCAGTTCCAGTCTTGGAAAAGTCAGTTGTTTGATCGGGGCGACCCTTGACTTGCTGATTAGGATGCTCGAAGTTGTAATCCCATACGCATCTGTTATGCAAATGTAGGCCACTTCTCCGTATGCCACAGGACTGTCGTCAGCAAACACGTGTAGGACTGTTTGCGTGGTAGGCTCGACAGTGTCAGACTTGTAACACCGCTGCACTTGAACTCTTTCCAATTCGTTTAGTTCCTCGCACCATTGCCCCCAATTCGTGTCCAGATCCGTAGGTAGGATATCATCCCATTCCACATTTCTCTGCCACAACTCCTGAAATAAAGCCTTTGCCCTGATGGTGAATGGAGCTAGTCATCCAAGTGGGTCATAGAGTCTCGCCGTAGTCCTGAGCACAGACCTTTTTGTGCTTGCACCTGGCTCGGATTGGCCGCGATGCATATGCGCACTACACTTTGACCACTCAGACGACACCGGTACCCTAGAAGCTCCGGTTACCGCTAGAATGTTGACCGCTAGCTTGTCAGAGATTACTCAGAAAGAAAGCAGAAGGCTAGTATTCCAGTGCTGCCGACGAAAAACGCGGAAGGGCAGGCGCAAAAAAGAATGCTGCCATCGTATGGAGACCAAACGCATACGGTTGCGAAAAGAAAGCAGAAAGCATGTGTTCCAGTGCTGCCGCAGAAAAACGTGGAAAGGCAGGCGCGAGAAAGATTGCTGCCATCTTAAGGAGAGCAAACGCAAACGATTGCAAAAAGAAAGCAGAAAGCCTGTGTTCCAGTGCTGCCGCAGAAAAAAGCGGAAAGGCAGGCGCGAGAAAGAATGGAACAAGTTGAAGTTATCGCGAAAAAGAAAGCGACTATCCCAAAGGCACAAATGCGCCCGTGCCCAGAAAATGCGTGATTGGTGCGCAACCCGTAAGGAGAGGGATAGGTTATTTAGAAAAGTGAGCGACTCAAGCTTATGTGTTTCTTTGCACAGAAATAGGGAGGTACGGTTGTTCCGTAAAACGGACTGCCGAAGCTTTAGTGAAAAGGGTGATCTCAACGGTAACGCCGATGGCTTAAGTCGGAGCCCATGACGTGAGAAGCCTTTATTCACTAGTTGGTATTTTTCTTTCTGGCATAGCGTTTTGAACATTTATATTCATTATCTTTGTTTGAAAGTGGTGTTTTTGAAAGCGCAATTTTCAAATTTGTGGACGCGTTCCAAGTGCTGCTGAGCTGCCCTTTAATAGATGGGGGCATAAGAGGGAAATAGTCCGGCAGAACTTAGTGAAGTTTGTGCCGTGCTTGCTGGCTGAACGGTTGAGTCTTTAGCGTGGTTGTGACGTTGTGGGTTGTCAGCAAACTCTCCTGAAGACAAGTTGCAGAGTGCCTTGGAAACCGGACTTGCCAAGGACTTCTTCAGGCTGTTTGAGCTCAAGAGAAGCTGAGTCGGACGACCCCGACCAGCAGCAATATCCCGATCCCACCGGACAGCGGATGCAGTCCCCTGCCCTTCGGGATCTCCCTTCCCCGGTGGGGCAGTCTGTTACGTTTCTCCACCGACAAGTGGGACAGCTGACGCGGCCACCGCATAGCAACAGGCAGAACCGCGAGCGGATCGGCCATTTCGGCGCCGTTCATCGGCTGCGCAACGTTTCATCCCGCCGACAAGTCTCAACGTGATCCTGCCACGCGCCAAATGTGTGTGCGTGTGTGTGCAAACGCCGGCCAAGCCTGGAGTTCGTGAGAGAGAGCGCCGCCCTCGCCCGTCTGCAGGAGGTGGAGGAAATGAGGTCGGACCGCCTGCGATTGAGTCATTCGTCGTGAACCAGCATGTTTGGCTCTCCCTTTCCTGTGAAGGTTTACCCTTTCCCTGTGAACGGGAAAACCTATAAAAAAGAAGCGGCCAACTCCGCTGAGATAGAGACTACATTGACGCGCCGTTGAGACGACGCTAGACACCAGCTGTGTGAGAGTGTCTGTATTCTCTCCGGGTCAGCTTCTCTGCCCGTATCTTCCCGATGTTGTAGTAAAGGTTGTTTCGTTAGAAGACGCCTCGTCTTTGCTGGTACCGTTAACGCCGTCCGCCGTCCACGGAGCCGCCAGGCCAACGCTACCGAGGGGCCGTGCGCCGCAGCGGTACGCTACCCCGGCGCTCGCGAACAAAACATAACACATGTCAATTCCAGCACTTTGAGAACTCTTGGGAGGTAGCCGAGGTGCCTTGCTTCGCAGTCATCCGCCACAAACCGCTCGTTCAATGCCGGATTGTTGGATGCCCACTTGTGCAGTTTCATAGATGCCGCGCTGAATATTGTATTCGCTTCTTCATAGATCTTCAGCGCTTCGTCTTCGTTTTCTGCTCCGGTTAAAAGGTCATCCACATACAAGCACTGCGCCAGTAGCGAAGCAGTCTCCGGATAGTCTCGTTCTATATTTAAATGATGCTGGAGAGCCGCTGTCAACAAGAAAGGACTTGCGGTGGTTCCGAAGGGAACTCGCTTCATTCGCCAAGTCTGTATCTCACCTGTTGCTTCATTTGCATTCGGTTTTGCATGGTGCCACAGAAAGCGCCATACATCTCTGTCGTTCTCTTTGATCTCGATTTGCAAAAATGCCTTTTCAATATCGGCTACCAAAGCTATTTTGTGGCTTCTGAAATTTAGTAACAGTACTACAAGGTCGGCTGTCAAATTCGGACCAATTTACCACTTTCGAGCTTTTGATTCAGGGATTTTGCCTTCTGTCCATGCGATGAAGTGTCAAAAACTACTCGCAATCTCGTTGTATTACTCGTTTCCCGAAAAACCGGCTGATGGGGCATGTAGTAGATCAGCTTTCCCTCTTCCTCTTTTTCTACTATCGGTTCAGCTATGCCTTCCATGCAATACTGTCTGATGACAGCGTCGTACTCCTCCAAAAGATGACTTTTTCGAAGGCGGTTTGTCAGTTGTGACAAGCGTTTTTTAGCAACTTCCTTGTTATCACTTAAATCAATATTCTCCTTCCATGGAAGGGCTACCTCGTATCTAGAGCCACTGCGCCTGATATTCGCTTCGAAAGAATCAAGCAGCTTGTGCTCTGCACAGCTGTCATCATCCGTTACTCCGATCGACTCGAGAGTCCAGAATCGTTCCAAGCAGTTTGCAGGTTCTCTCTGGGCAAGTGATACGCGAAGAGCAGTGATTTGCATGCATTGCGAGTCACCAGTCTTGTACACTACTGGACCCTGAATACACCACCCAAAGGGTGTCTCCACTGCTCGCCGTTTCCCGTTGAGCTCCTTGTTTCTTCCCAGTAGTGCTCTGAGCCGATAAGCAGGTCTATGTCGCCTCTTTCGTTATGGCAGGTCATCTTGAGGTCAGGGATCGGGATCTTTTGCTCACAGATTATGTTGGTCTCAAGAACTTCGATCTGATATATCTTCTTATTGTGCGCGGTTAGCGACACCAGCACTCTGTTAAAATCTCGTTGTGACTGGTGTCCGCCGAACACACCAACTTTCAGCGTTTCTTTTCCAACAATTTTACAACCGAGTTTTGCAGATGCTTTCTCCGTAATGGATGACCGTTGGCTTCCGCTGTCAAAGAGAGCACGTAAGTAGAGGGCTTTACGTTCGCCGACACACAATATCGTTGCTGTTTGTAGCAGTACTTCTCGCTGTTTAGGTACTTCTGACGTAGACTGCAAGTTCACGGGGACAGTCGTCACATCGTTCACATTAGCCTTGACTTTCGGATGGGTGAATTCCGGATCACACATGGTTGTTGCGTGTTGTCCTGCACAAATTGTGCATCTAATCGTGCTTCTGCACTCGTTAGCACGGTGACTCGGTTTCACGCATCGAAAGCAACGTCTTCCCGATCTTAGCATTTTCTTCTTTTCTTCTAACGGAATGCTAGCACAGCAAGCGGCAGTTTCGTGGTCACTCTCCTTGCAAAAGAAACAACAATTTGGTTTTGAGGTTGGGTGAAGTAGAGCTGCTGACGATTTAAATTTCGTTCCAGCGCTGTTCTTTTTACTCTCTGCTGGGCTGAACATCTTCGGCTTTGACACCTGCTGCTTCTTACTCATACTTTGCTGCGCAACCAGATTTTCGTGGCTTTGCACTTCGGTCCTCAGAAAGTCAACAAGCTTGTTAAGTAAGGACAGCGTATCTTTTGTAGCAGTTTCTCTTTCTGTTGACTCTCCCGGTGCGTCGTCGTCCCGCAGCGGAATTCTTCCTATGGCCGGGCTCCGTGTTATGGCTTCCGACCCCTCCTCCCTCGCCACGGTCCGATGGAAGTCGAGCAATATTTCTTTCGGCAGAGCGCGCTGTACGAGGGGGAAGAGCAGTGTTCTGTACGTTTCCTGCTTCTGGCCAAGCGCCTGCAGGCCGCGGATCCGAGAGACGAGGGTATCGTATAACCTCTGGAGGGAGCGTATGTCCTCGGCGCTCCGCACAGGCTCAAGGTCCAAGAACGCTCGCACGATGGCGTCCGCTTTGCCGAAACGTCTAGTGAGCAGCAATATGGCGTCTTCATAACACTGCGATGTGGGAGGGAGGCCCTGTATCGTTCTCGCTGCTTCGCCTGCCACCACCGATTTAAGGTATCCGAATTTATCCAACGTCGTCAGACGGTCGTTTTTGTGAATCATTTGCTCGAACAGCTCCCAGAATTCTTGCCATGACACTTCTTTGCCGACAAATTTTATGAGCTCTAACCTTGGAAGCTTCACCTGGCAGGCCCCGTTCGTCGTGGCTGCGTTGTTGGGGGATGATGCTTCTTTCTGCTGCCTCTTTCCTTGAATTTCTTTAATTTCCTCTTGGAGCTTCGCTATGTATGTAACGACCCGGTCGTCATACTTGATAGATTCCTCGTAGTCCTGCTCAGCTTTTTCTTTGGCACTAGCGTCTCGACAGAGGCGTTAACTTCGTTAAGCTGGGTCTGCAGAGCGCTGAGTCTCGCCAACAAAAACTGAGTACTTTTACATCGTTCATGCGGCTCTTCATGCAGGAGTCAATATCGGAAAAGAGGCGGGTCACCTGAGACCGAAGAACCGTTCTCTTCGCTTTGTGTCGTTCCATGTCGCTGCACTCTGGTAGCACTGGGCGGCGGCTTCGGGGTAGAAATTGGCTTTTTCTTCGTTATTTGTCGCCTCCAGGACTGGCAGTTGTCTTCGTTAGTTCGCGGCGTACATCCCGGGTTTCGGCACCAACTTTATCTTTATGTCGCGTTCATTAAATCAGACAACTTCTTAACAGAGCACAAACGACATCCGTTTATTTTTGGTTGCAGCAGACGACTGACGCCCCAAGCGTCTCTCCGTGGTTTTGTCTTTGAAGCCTTCTCGTCTTGGCTGGTCTGTCGACTCGGGGCTGTCTTGATTCGGTTTCGGTTTCACAACATTAACCATGGGAGCGATACGAGTACGGAGGAACGCCCGCAGGCAGCGACCGACATCATTGTCGACTACGCGGCTAAAAGGGAACTTTCGTGCTCCCCGCATAAATCTGAGTTGTTCTTTTATAACCCAAAGTACCTCTGCTGCAAGAATAGCGGGGAGTTTCATATTCAGGTGGAGGGCAAACCGGTGCCAAACGTAGATCAGATCAGGATTTTGGGGATGGTCATTCAGTCTCACGGCCATAACGGAGAGGTCCTGCAAAAATTAGAAAGATACGTGATGCAAATCCTCGGGCTCCTGAGGAGGGTCGCCACTAAAGGAAGAGGCCTCGAGGAGAGAAATTTACTAAAACTAATCCAGGCATACATAATAAGCCGAATACGTTACGCCACGCCCTACTTGGGCATCAAAGCCGGCGAAAAAGAGAAGTTAGACTTCCTGATTCGAAGATGCGTTAAGAAGGCGCTAGGACTGCCCATGGGTACCTCCAGCGAACGACTGCTCGAATTCGAGGTGCATAACACGTGGGCAGAATTGGCGGAGGAAGTGCGAGTCTCCCAATTAGAGAGACTAAGCACGACCAAGAGGGGCAGGGTACTCCTTGCAAAAGTAGGCCTCAATCCAGACAGAGGAGTTAAAAAAAAGTCACAATTAATAGTCAAATCAGGAAGGCCTTGGTAGTCCCCCCCTTCCCTAGGAATATGCATCCAGAATTTAATGTTGAAAGAAGGGACAAACGAGCCGAAGCTTTAGAGCGACGGTTCAAGAACATGGGGGCAAAGGAAGTAGTCTATGTTGATGCGGCAAGTGGCAGAACAGGTGCGGCGGTAGCTTCGGTAGTCGATGGCCGAGGGGCGCCGGTATCCGTGGCAGCCATCAGAGGCCGCAACACAGAGACTGCGGAGGAAGTTGCGATAGCACTCGCTTGCGTAGGAACAGAAGCCAAGTTCATAATTAGCAACAGCAAAACTGCCACTCAAAATTTTGGGAAGGGGAGGATATCACCGGAGGCGGCCAGAATCCTCACCCAAAGAACGATAAATAGGAAAATTCAGTTAATTTGGACACCCGCTCACGCTGCCCTCCCTGGTAACGAGGCGGCTCACGAGCTAGCCCGAGCTCTCTACTTCCGGGTAGCCGTCGAGCCCCCCGAACTCTGGGCATACGACGAGCGTCTGCAAAATTGCGGGGAAATCATCGACCATTATAAATTGGACGTAGACTTGTACCCCCGCCAGATGTTAGACTAAATAATAGAGAAGCTGTCGCGTGGAGGCGGCTAGAAACTAATACGTTCATGAGCCCGGTAAGGGCGTTTCACGTGCTACCAGACCCCAGGGACAATGATCTCTGCAAACACTGTGGGGCGAGAGGGACCCTCCACCACATAATTTGGGAGTGCCCACAATCTTCAGGGATAGGTCAAAATATTACAAGTAGAGAAGCCAAGGATACCCTGCTGCGAAGCGCGGACCCTGCGATCCAGCACCGCACCGTCCATCTGGCGGAAGAGGCCGCAAGAAGTCAAGGGCTACCTGCCAGCCTCTAATCCGCGGGCGCACGGCTCCCCGTTTTCTATGAAATTAAAAGTTGTACAACCAACATTAAAAAGACAAAGATCATGGCGTGTTGCTCTATCAGGTGCTGGAGCATCAATGGACAAGAATTGGAAGCTATGACAGATTTTCTCTTCTTGGGCTCCAAGATTACCTCGGAAGGAGACTGCAGCCATGAAATTAAGGAGACGCCTGCTTCTGGGAAACAGAGCAATGGCTAGCCTTGACCGCTTAGTAAAGAGCAGAGACATTAGTCCGCCAACCAAGATCCGTATAACTCGTGCTATGGTCTTTCTTGTTGTGATGGATGGGTGCGAGAGTTGGACTATGAAAAAGGCTGACCGCCGAAGAATTGACGCGTTTAAATTGTGGGGCTGGCGAAGACTCTTGAGAGTTCCTCGGACTGCCAGAAGATCATATCAGTTGATATTGTCGACCATAAACCCTGACTGCTCATTGGAGGGTCAAATTCTAAAGTTAAAGCTCAGCTACTTTGATCACCTGGTGAGAAGAGAGGAGTCGCTGGAGAAAGATTTCATGTTGGGAAAGGTTGAGGGTCGCCGGAGAAGGGGTAGGCAGCGAACGCGATGGTTAGATGGCATCCTCGAGGCACTGCAGATGAAGTTATGTGATGTTAGGAAGATAGTGAGAGACCGGAAAGCGTGGCGTGACATGGTCCATAGGGTAACGAAGGGTCGGACACGACTGAACGACTGAATTGAGCAACTAATGTTCGCCCATCGACATTTTATTTATTAAATCTAAGGCCGCTCTTGCGTGGCTTATGCGCACTGTGTACAGAACGTGTGAGCAGAAAACATCCATCACCCTGCCATTTAAAAAAAAAACACGTCTCTACTGGGAATCTAGCTCTCCCTTACACCCTAGCCAAGCGTTCAAGACAGTGCGCCACACCAGGTTTTGTTTGTATCTTCATTACGCTACACTTCCCCTCTCCCGAGTCGTGAGAGAGAGATCGTAATTCTCCTGGTATTTCCTGCCGTCTCAACGACAACGTAAGTGGCGGCACTGTGCATGCTCACGCCCGCCGCGGAAAGCTCCGGCAGATGTGTGCTCCGCCGCCGTGACGGCATTGCGGAGAGGAGAAAGGAGGGTATCCCAGATGTGCACGTCACCATGGAGAGGTGAGAAAGAATGTAATATCAATCCCGCACATACGCGGGCCACCTCAACGGCTGCGCTTGATCACGGGGCTTCGGGAAATCGGGCGCACGGTATTATATATAAATGTCATTCTACGCACGGTATTCGATCTGTTTATTTTGAGTCGTTTAGCTATAAGGCGGCGCATTCTCTGCATCGTATATATAGTCATGGTTTCTAATTCTGGTACGGGACCGAGTGCATCGACGGTTCTGCGGGAAAGCCGCGCCATTTCTGACGAGCCTATGATCGTTACGTGAACATTGAAATCAATGTTGTGTCTATAGGGACCGTGCGCTCGTTGTATGGCGCCACCATCGCCTCGGCGGAATAGCGCCGCCCGCGGCGGAGTGCCGAGGCAGATGAGCCGCGCAGTCGTTTCCGTTCTGCGAGGTGTTTTTGAGCATGTCCCTACCCGTCGTTTTGCGCTGTGGCTTTGAGAGCTTTGAGCTGCTTTGAGTAATCGCAAGGAGTATTTTTCGACCGGGAAGTCTTGAAAAAGGAAAGGGCCGTCCTCGGCAGGGCGTGCGTGAGTTTTTTCTTTTTTTTTTTTGAAACCACCCGGCTCATGGTATTTCTGTTATATACTCGAAAAAGCCGCTCGTGCGATTTCACCATGCGCTTGGAACACCTTCGTTAGGCGCTTCTAAATACGACTTCGAAGACGGGAATTGCGCCTGCACTGCGCATTCATCTTATATTAGGTCTAGTGGAAACCTGCCTGAAGATCAAATACCGCCGAGCCGTGCGGTAAAATGAAAATGAAGCCGTAATGTAAAATGAAAAAGATGCTGCACCTGTCTTTTTGGAAATCAGTTCAGTCGTTCAGTCGTGTCCGACTCTTTGTGACCCTATGGACCATGTCAAGCCACGCTTTCCGGTCTCTCACTATCTTCCTAACATCACATAACTTCAGCTGCAGTGCCTCGAGGATGCCATCTAACCATCGCGTTCGCTGCCTAACCCTTCTCCGGCGGCCCCCAACCTTTCCCAACATGAAATCTTTCTCCAGCGGCTCCTCTCTTCTCACCAGGTGATCAAAGTAGCTGAGCTTTAATTTTAGAATTTGACCCTCCAATGAGCAGTCAGGGTTTATGGTCGACAATATCGACTGATTTGATCTTCTGACAGTCCAAGGAACTTTCAAGTCTTCACCAGCACCACAATTCAAACGCGTCAATTCTTCGGCGGTCAGCCGTTTTCACAGTCCAACTCTCGCATCCATACATCACAACTGAAAAGACCATATCACGAGTTATACGGATCTTGGTTGGCAGACTAATGTATCTGCTCTTTACTAGGCGGTCAAGGCTAACCATTGCTCTCCTTCCCAGAAGCAGGCGTCTCCTAATTTCATGGCTGCAGTCTCCTTCCGAGGTAATATTGGAGCCCAAGAAGAGAAACTCTGTCACAGCTTCCACTTCTTGTCCATTGATGCTCCAGGACTTGATAGGGCAAGACGCCAAGATCTTTGTCTTTTTAATGTTCAGTTTAAGCCCAAACTTCTCACTCTCTTCTTGTACGCGCATCAGAAGTCTCATGAGTTCCACTTCACGTTCTGCCATTAAAGTGGTATCATCCGCATATCTAAGGTTGTTGACACATTTTCCAGCAATCTTTACTCCAGCTGAAGACTCGTCCAGACCGGCCTTCCTCAAGATGCACTCTGCATGTAGGTTAAATAGGCAGGGCGACAGTATGCAGCCTTGCCTCACTCTTTTCTCAATCGGAAACCAATCAGCAAGACCATGCCAAGTTCTTACTGTGGCCTCTTGTCCTTCATACAGGTTCCTGAGGAGACAGAGGAGGTGAATTCGAACTCCCATTCCTTAGAGAGCTTGCCACAATCTGCTGTGATCTACGCAGTCAAACGGTTTCGCATAATCAATAAAGCAGAAGTAGATCGCTTTCTGGAACTCTTGCTTTTTCCATGATCCAGCGAAGGTAGGCAATTTGGTCTCTAGTTCCTCTGCCCTTGCGAAACCCAGCTTGCACGTTCGGAAGCTCCCGATCCACATACTGCTGCAGCCTTCCTTGGAGAATTTTCAACATCTCCTTGCTAGCATGCGAAATAAGCGCGATCGTGCGGTAGTTGGAACAATCTTTGGCACTGCATTCTTTCGAATGGGAATGTAAACTGACCTCCTCCAATCCTGTGGCCACTGCCGGGTTGTCCAAATCTTCTGACATAATGTATACAGAACGTTAACAGCGTTGCCATGGTTGAGGTTTTGAAGCAACTCAGCTGGAATGCCATCAATTCCGCTAGCTTTGTTCTTAGCAAGGCTGGCTAAGGCCCATTCAACTTCACTCTTCAGGATGCCCAGCTCCAGATCAGTAATCACAACCGTCTTATGTTGCGTTTGCACATTCGGGTCCTTCTTGTACAGTTCTTCTGTGTATTCTTGCCACCTCTTTTTATCTCTGAGGCTTCAGCGAGGTCCTTGCCTCGTTTGTCCTTTATCACGCCCAGCTTAGCACAGAAGCTTCCTTTGATATCTTTTATTGTCTTATACAGAGCTCTTGTGTTCCTTAAATGGCTGTTGTCCTCAACTGCTTGGCACTGTATGTTCAGGAAGGCATTCTTATCTCTCCTTGCTATTTTCTGAAAATCCGCATTGAGAACCTAGTATCATTCCCTTTCCCCCATAACTTTTGCCATCCTCCTTTCCTCAGCTATTTGCAAAGTCTCTTCAGATAACCAGTTTGCTTTCTTGCATTTCTTTTGCTTTGGAACTACCTTAGTAGCAACTTCTTGTAATATATCACGAATATCAGTCCACATCTCTTCGGGCTCTCTGTCTTCAAGATCTAATTCTTGAAATCGATTCCTCACTTCCACAGCATATTGTAATGGAATTTGTTCCAGACCATACCTGAAAGGCCTTCTAGTTTTCTGCGTTTTCCTCAATCGAAGCTTAATTTTGGCAACAAGAAGCTGATGATTGGTGCCACAATCGGCCCCAGGCCTTGTTTTTATTGCTTGTATAGCGCTTCTCTATCTCTGCCAGCAAAGAATATAATCGATCTGATTCCTGTACAGACCGTCCGCTGAAGTCCATGTGTACAGGCGCCTCTTGTGCTGTTGAAAGTGCGTATTCGCTATGGTCAGGCTGTTTTCTTGACAAAACTCTACTAGCCTCTGCCCAGCTTCATTTGGCTCGCCAATACCGAACTTGCCTATAATTCCGGATATTTCTTCACTCCCGATCTTAGAATTCTAGTCTCCTATGAGAAAAACGGCGTCTGATGATGTGGTTCGGTCTAAAAGGCATTGTAGGCCCGCATAAATTCTCTCAACGTCAGCTTCTTCAGCAGTAGTGGTCGGTGTATAGACTTGGATAACTGTTATGTTGAAAGGGTGACCTTGGATCCGAAGTGAAATCATTCGGTCGTTTTTGGGGTTGTACCCTAGCACTGCTTTGCCCATTCTTCTGTTTACTATGAGAGCGACCCCATTCCTTCTCTTGGATTCGTGCCCACTATAAAAGACATAATGGTCGCCGGAGTTACATTCTCCCATTCCGGTCCACTTGAGCTCGCTGATACCCAAGATATCAATGTTCAATCTGTCCATTTCTCGCTTGACGACATCCAGTTTACTTTGCGTCATAGACCTTACATTCCATGTTGCTATGGGATATATCTCCTTGCAACATCAGACTTTCCTGTCGCTTCCCGACACATCCACAACTGAGCGTCCTTTTGGCTTTAGCCCAGCCGCTTCATTCGTCCTGGAGCCCCAGTAACATGTGGGACGCCTTCCAACCTGGGGGGGCTCATCTTCTGACGCCATATCTTTAATGGTATTGTGGCTGGCCATAGGGTTTTCTTGGCAGGAAATACTGGAGTGGGTTGCCATTACCTTCTCCAGTGAATCACATTTTGTCAGAACTCTCTGCCGTGACCTGTCTATCTTTGGTGGTCCTACACAGCAGAGCTCACGACTTCATCGATTTTCGCAAGCCCCTCCACCACAACAAGGCAGTGATCCATGAAGGGGTTTTTGGTAATAGCACGGCTCAAACGATTTAGAGTAGAATAATAGCAAATGGCATTCCAGTTTCAACCTTGCAACGAAAGCTGGAAAAGGGGGAAAATAAACAAGCAAGGGAAAAGTAAGATCCTATTTATGGTTGGAAAAGCTAACACACACATATACTTCCAGGACTTCCTGCACTATTACGCTACAATAGCTTACTGAACGCGGCTTTGAGACTATCAAACTTGATCATAATAAAGCCAAATGAGTAATACTACCTCAGCATCATTTTTACACATACGACAATGCTCTTGTTGAACACGTCAGAGCTGCCACATATAATTGACTTAGAAAATATTATACTATAGATACCTTTCTGAATCCCTCTTTCTCAGCGTACCACGAACTTGCGGTGCCGATACCTAACCTTGATACCTGATGAGTGTGAGGGGACACGACTATGTAGGTAGTTTTCTATTTGCACGTAAAGGAATCCGGATAACTGAAAGCCATTCCTTTTGCGACTTTGTCACTGTAGATTTCCGAACTGCCACTAAATCTGTTCACATTGGCCATAGAAGCAATTTCTGAGAGAGGTAATACGCCAATGAGAAACACGTCTATTTAGGCGGGCCAGGAAATGGGCGCTTCTGAGAAAATACGTAAACCCGTGTCAGGTGTAACGTGAATGCGAAAAACACAAAAAAACATTGCTGCGCGGCCTCCGAAATTAAAACAAAATGCTACGTTTATTCTCTTTTGCATAAATTAAACTGTATTTTTTTTTGTTCTACTTTTACATGAAGCCCATAGCAGATTTTGTGACCATGCGGGATTGATTGAGCTGTGAAATGAGTGATTTTATTAGGCGAAATGGACATGCCACCAACACATGTTAACAGAATCGAAGAGTATCAACGCAGAGCTCTCAGCACATTTTCATTGGTTGACAAACGAAGAGAGAAAAAAGGACAAGATCATGATAATAGGAATTGTTCATGTCTCCTATCTGCTCTTTCTGTTAAGAGAAAAAACTAAATGATCTATGACGATGTCAGCGAAAGTAGCTGCACAAACATTGTCTTTGCCCATCACTGAAGATCGCAACGCAGCCCGAACGACGATGGTGGAGCTGCCTTTTTCTTTTCCGTGCTGGGGTTTTCTTGCACACAGGCGGGGAAATGCTAGCATTGTAACTTACGCTGTTGGGTCACCTCAATTTCAAATTGTGAATAAAGTGACTTCAGATGAAGGAGTGCGGCTTCTACTCCGAGCCTCTCGGGCCGTCACTCCTGGGGAACAGAAGGCACAAAGCATCCGGTAGCAACCGGAATTTAAAAACTTCGGCACTTTCCATGACTACACAGTAACCAAATGCGTAGATTCGTGCCTCTGCCTTTCAAATAGCCATGCTTAGGTCACCCACCACTCATGCTTGTGTGGAAACCCGTAGAAATGAATCGACTTAAAAGTCCCACGAGCTTGCGTAGCTGCCAGTGCAGCCGCGTTCGCTAGCATTGTTTAGCCAGACTTCGTTTCACTTGACATATTCACACAGCTAGCCCAACTAATTCACGCACATCATCTAAACCTTAGGATTTCCAATTTCCACATAAACCAACGACAAACAGCACCACACTACAATGCGCTGGAAATGCGCCGGCTGGGGGCCGGCGCATTACAGCGATTGAGCGATGCGCCGAGAGGCGGCGCCAACCGTTCAGCTGTCCGGTTCCTATATCAACACAGCTATCGCTCGACATTCGGTATAGCAGCAATAAAGACTAAATCTGTCTGAAAAAAAAATTCGGGAGGTTCAAGCATGGCTTGAACATAGGGATAGACCGAAAGCTGTAGCTGTGAGTGTTGCAGCGAATTTTCCTGCGGGCACTTGGATTTATTGTGCCGCCGTCACAATGTTCGAACGAGCCTTCCATTCTAGCAACTCGCTGTTGTCGCTCGCCTCTGCCAACTACCGCGTTATAATTCTTTTTTTCCTTTTTTCCTTCTTCTTCTTTCTCTTCTTCTCCTACTCTTCTCCTTCTCTTTTACTTCTTCTTTTCTTCTTTCTATTCCTCTCCTTTTGTTCTTGTTCCTGTTTTTCTTACTTCCTCCTGCAACTCCTGGCCCAGCTTTTAAATTTATACCACGTGACATTTGCTAGGCAATGGGGACGTACGTGGCATGGTGCCACGCCGATGGCTTCAAAACATAGCACAGTGTAGCTTTTGCTTTTGAAACAAACTTCAGTCAAATAAACACCAAAATAAAACTGACTCCAAAGGTATTCGTCCATCACCCCTAACGGGTCCTAACTGCCTTTTACATTTTTTTTTTGTGTATCCAACAGCCACGGTTTTCTTCATGAGAGGATCAGCGAATAAACGGCCGAAATCAAAAATATATTGACATGTAATGTGAGGAAAAGCATCACTATAAGTAACCAAATGCATTCTAAGGTATACAAGCGAATCACGAGGCGGCAGATTTTTAGGCGGAGGAGATTACAAAGTTTAAGGAGGATAAGCGGACGCAGATGAATTACGACCGGGCTGATTGGAGTGCTATGGGAAGGGGCCTTTGCGAGGGGCGTAATAATGAAGCTAGCTGTATCTTTTAAATGGATCTCACAGCTCTTAATCCCACAAATGCAGCCGCTCCTTCAATCGCAAACATAATACATCATATAACCATAGCCATTGCTAGAGGATGTAACATAAAATTCTGCTAGGTCCCAGTCCCGCGGGCAATAAAATAAATGAGAGCGCAGACGCATGTGCTCATGTTCCGCCTTCACATTCATATAGTGCGACTGATGATGACAGCGATGGGTTTTCTTGCCCTAGGCGGAACTGATTGAACTCTTTCCCGAGGAAGCTTAGCCATCGGGGCCGAAGTGCGTCCCATCTCGGTTTCTCGTGTTCTGTAGTTTACTCTGGGATATGAGGTTGCATGCGACGTAGGCGATTTAGTGGATGCCCTTGATAACGCAGCCTTTATGTTTGTGAGAAAAGACAAAAACAACAAAATATGAATCTCATGAATGCGCAATAAAATGCATCTATTGGGCTTCGCCGAAATTAACCAAAGGCAATGAAATAGGTGTGCAATGTGCTGAAAATGTCGTTTAACTACAGATTGCGCATTTTGTCAAGGAACAAGGAACATATGAACTTTGTACTAGGTAGAAAACTGAAGCATCGTTACCTCTCATTCACTCGCGATTAGATGTAAGCTTCAAATGAGCTTTGTACCAACGTGCAATATTATACAACAGACTGATCACATCTGTCAGCGTTTTCGTCTTAATGTGAATTTCTGCGCGATTTGGTTATGCTTCCATGATCAAACACCAGCGCAGCAGCCATTAACAGAGTGTTCGATCGGTTTAGTTTTGTGCAGACGCATTACTTCACAATCCCACAGCAGCTCACCGAATCGGTACATCGTTGTCCTGGATATTTCCCTGTAATCACAGCTTAATACTAACGTAGCCAGCGACCAAACGAAAAAAAAAAAAAAACAGCGGGATGGATATAAACAGAACGTCCCTCTTAATGAGCAATTTAACTGCAGAACCTTGAGGCAATATTGCATGTTAATAAATATACTATTTAGTACACTGAGCATATGTGTTATTGAGATACAATGTTACGAAGGTTATATGATATGCCGCAAGAATACATATCAAGAAGACGGAGAAACAGAGCACTAGATAGCTGTTAACGCTGACCACTCCTTCGGAGAAAGGGAGAGTGCCACTTCGGTTCGAAGTCAGTCTGTCCCTTCATTTTCCAAGCTGGTATATCTATCGGAAGTAATCAGATTTCATTGAGTCAACTGATTCGCAAGTCTGGGTCATCATTCTAGTTTTTTTTTAGCTTATAGTCAAATCAAAATTCATTAGTAGGTGCTTAACACACAGTCGCTCCCTAATCTATCGAAGTCGAAACTAATCGCTAAATTGCTCAATTTATAAAAAATTCGGTATACAATGCATTCCAGCAGATCAGCTTTTTGGTAACGAAGACGGTTTAACGCGCGATACGCACTCTAGCGGCGGGCTTTCTGCCGTGATGTGCTGGCCTCCAGCCTCCTGGAAGTATAATGCTCGCCGCGGGTGCGGCGACTAGCCATGCTCGCTGAGCACACCTGCACGTGTTACTCAAACATTTGTAAAGACAGGTCGAAGCGTAGGAGCTAATTGCGCTGTTCGCACCTCGCGTTTTTCGCAGCGTGTTAGAATGGTCGTTGCGGTTTGAGTTCACAACAAAGCTTGCGCGGATGGTGATCCTCTTGTCTGCGGTGTCGGCACTTTCTTAATTTTTTTGTTTGATTCTTCTGCTCCTTAACTTTGTATTTTTTCTCTCTTTGTGAATGTGTGAACCAACGATTACAATGCCCTAGGAGACTGCAGTTCTCTATTGTTCACCCCATGTATATTTCTTTGTTGCGGACTGTCCTGTTTACTATTCTACCTCAGTCCGCCTTTTTTCTTATGTTTTGGGTTTTGTACGTCTACCTCTCTCTCCGTACGTTATTTGTTATTATGTATGACTCTTGTTTTCCTGCTGTTCCCTTCTTTTCTGGTTCTGGTTCCTGGTTTTGTTTTATTTGCAGGTCTGGATGCTACCTTCTGTTTTTTTAGTTTTACTCTTCTTAAGCCAGCGTGGACCACCCCTTGTGACATCGCTTCTTTCGCTTTTTAAAAGAGTGTTTTTTTTTTTAGGTCGAGCTCCTGCTCCCTTTTATTTATATTTAATTGGTTTTAAGCCTGGCAAAGCTTTTGCTGCTCCGGGCTCCCTCTCCATTTTTTTGTTTGTTTTTTTCTCAGTTCGAGAGGACAAATAAAATGGTAAAATGGGACGAGCCACCATTGATCATAAGAGACCTGTTGCTGGCGGACCAAACACGAAATATTGACTGAGTTAAAATATGGCATACTTGATTTATTTGTCTCTTTATCTGCGCAATATAGGCCACGAGAAAGCCGCCTAAAGTATTCGGTCAGGAAGACTTGCTTCACCGCACGACAACCAGATAGTGAGCCTAGGCTTCCCCGCATGATAGCAGAATCGCATTAAAAAGAAGCACACTAGAGTGACGAAAACTTTCATAAGGACTTGACATTCACCTCACAAAGCGGTTTTTCAAGGTTACCACAGCTTTCGGATGACCAAGGCTGCGTAGCTGGCCCGACTATTCGTGCAAACATTTATCGTGGATCATCATCATCATCATCATCAGCCTGATTATACCCACTGCAGGGCGAAGGCCTCTCCCATATTTCTCCACTTAACCCGGTTCTGTGCTAGCTGCATCCACTTGACCCCTGCGAACTTCTTAATCTCATCCGCCCACCTAACTTTCTGCCGCCCCCTGCTACGCTTTCCTTCCCTTGAAATCCAGTTTGTTACCCTCAGCGACCATCGGTTATCCTCTCTTCGCACTACATGTCCTGCCCATGTCCATTTCTTCTTCTTAATTTCCACTAGAATGTCGGTAACTTGAGTTATTTCTCTGACCCACTCTGCACGCTTTCTATCTCTTAATGTTACCCCTACCATTTTTCGTTCCATAGCCCTCTGGGTTGTCCTCAACTTAAGTAGAACTCTTTTGGTTAGCCTCCACGTTTCAGCCCCATATGTGAGTACAGGCAAGATGCAACTGTCGTATACTTTCCTTTTGAGCGATACCGGTAAGCTGCTATTCATAATCTGCGAGTGCTTGCCAAATGCGCTCCATCCCAATCTTATTCTTCTTGTTATTTCCTTTTCATGGTCCGGATCTGCGGTTACTACCTGTCCTAAGTAGACATATTTGCCTACTGCTTCCAGTATTTCGCTACCTAATGTAAACTGCTGTTCCTTCCCGAGGCTGTTAAACGTATACCTTATTCTTCTGCATATTGATTTTCAAGCCTACCTTTCTACTTTTACTGTCTAGGTCATCAATCCTTATTTGCAGTTCATCCCCCGAGTTGCTTAGCAAGGCAATGTCATCAGCAAACCGCAGAATACTGAGGTATTCTCCATCTACCCTTATCCCTAACTGCTCCCATTCCAAGTCTCTGAATACTTCCTCTAAACAAGCTGTGAATAGTACTGGGGAGATTGTGGAGATAACGAAGCCTAACCTCGTGCCTACAAAGCTAAATTTGAAGTTTTGCACCTCTGCTTGGCTTATAGCTACGTTGAAAGCCTGCCTTTTTTTTTTTCGGTGTGTTTCCTTCTTGCCGCGTCGTCGAGGGTTCATTTGTCGTTCCGATGGACATCGCTCCGAGAGCTTGGCATTGAGTTTAAGTTAGCCAGCGCTCTTTTAGCAACAACTGAAAAGACAATCTCGCTTCGTTCGTCGTGCAGCCTAAAGGATGCGCATGAACTGGTCTGGCTGGAGCTGACAGCGTAGGCTCCTTCGCTCCGTTAGCTCGCTCCGCGCATCGCGCTATTAGGACAACTGATAGCGCAGTCACAGTCTCCGCGCCAAGACAGCTTGTAGGCATGAGGAATCGCGGGGAGGGCAAATTACATCAAATTTTTGTTTGGCTGTGAATGTAATACGAAGCTCAGCAGCAGCGTGCCTAAAACAGTTCGTACATAGGAGTTTCATTCTGCGTTTCTACAGCCTGTTAATGCAAATGAACTAATAATGCTGGACGTAATACATATTCGCGGTTAGGTACGCTCTAGTTACTGACTCTTAATTGTTCATAATGTTCATGCTATTTTGTTCCAGCCAAAAACTTCAAACTTGGCAGCTTATTCTCGAATTTGCTGTCCCTTGCATCCTGTCCTCACGCATTGAATCTACAATGAGAACCTGGGGCGAAGTACTGGCCGATTAGTTGGGGTTCAGATAACATTGACAAGGAATGACTGGGAAGAGTCAGTTATTGCCAGTTGGCTGGATTGAGCATGGCATACCAATTTTTTGTTTGAATGTCGACAGAGGCTCCTGGGGTGAGAAAACCAATTGCGGATCTTCTCTCTCCTCTCTCTCCGACGTCGCAAAGTACTCCACGCCCCAAGATTAGTTAATGGAGAGCATTATGCCCCTGCAAAGCAAAAACAATTAAAAATTAGCTGTACCTGTATAAAAAAAACCTATTTCTATCTCAGTATACCCCGTCAGATCGGACAACAGCTGATGACCAATTATGTCCATAATTTTGAATAAGTATGCACTGTACAAGCACTCTAATGCGCTTGTAAGGAGACCTTTTGTGCGAGAGCAGCCCTCTTCAGCTTGGCTTATATTACCCATTCGATTTGCAGAACATAATCAGGACGATGACGTGCGGACCAGAGATGACAGAAAAATTAAAAAGCGACTTTTTGTTGCTAAACTATAACAGACGGCTACCTGGAGTAAAGAGAAAGAACGTGAATGCAATGCGGAAGAAGAAACAACGCGCCGAGTCGAAGCCACGATCTGCTCACCAGAGCGCTGGACGCGATATTTGGATGTCGTGCATTCGACTCCCCTCATCGCCGCGTCGCTTTTCCTTCCGCTTTGCATTTCTATTCTTACGCCCTAAAATAATCTCGGGACTTATTCTGGAGAAGAGCAACTAGAAAACGATAAAAAAAGAAAATAATATCCCCATACGTTTTCCTTGGACTGTTGGCTCCTTTATTTGTATCATAACGAGCCCCTGATTCCCCATGTATTATATATATTGTGAAAGAAGACCAGGTCTAGACGGCAAAGTAGTGACGGCAAGGCAAGTTATGCCGTGTCAGCGTTTAATCCGATGGGGAACACAGGCGCGTGCCGGAGCCGGCGCCGCGGGACGATGACGATGGTATGTACAAAAGAAAGAAGAAGATCATGGTGTGTACAAATGAATGAATATCCTTGGAGGGCTCACACAAGCTTCCCGGGTTGTCGGAAGGGGCTAGGCTGGCAGCTCCTAGTCAACCGATGCACCGCGGCGCACAAACGGCTTCAAGCGAGAGACATGAACGATTTCAGTTCCATAATGGCGTCGAGTTCACTGGGGAAGTTTCGTTGATGAACTGGTAGGGATTAGGATAGCGGCGCTGAAATTTACCACTGAGGCCAGGTGTGCGCAGTTGTGCATTAAGCAGTACTTTGTCACCAGGACGAAAAGAGACCACACAAATGCGTAGAATCGTAGCGACTCTTGCGGTCTTCTTGACACGCTTCTGTGTTGAGGCGGGCAACATGACGTCATCTGGCTACACAGGATAAGAACTGGTCTGATACTGATGGGGAGTCGTCGGACGTAGAGAAAAAGGAAGTGTCGGGAAAAATAGTGGGAGGATGGCCAAAAACGAAGAAAAATGGAGAGTAACCTGTACCCTATTGCAAAAACCAGCATATCCCAGCGTCTTCCACTGCGAAACCAGTAAGATTTTCGCGCTGGTTTTGCGCTGGATCTGCTTGGCACGCTGGAGGTCTGCGATATTCACGGGAGCAGTGACGGGAAGGTACTGGTTGCACTGGTGCAATGGGAGAAAAACGCCGGGATTAGGTTTTTGACGCTGGGTGCTTCGCTGGCATTCGCGATGCATTGGGGCCGCTGGGGCCGCACTGGTCCCAGTGTCCCAGTAAAGCTGGTGCTGCCCGCGGCGTCGACTGGTTAGCATCGTTGAGGGGCCAACATGGCAACAGCCTTCTCGCAATCAACCATCGGGGCCCATATGAAAATTATGGTTCAAGTAAGTGCGTTTTACTGCGAAGTCAGTGCGCACCTGTAAGAAAACAAAAGCAGTATCTTTGTTCTAGAGTTTCCATGTTTCGATAGGTCGTTTCGAGCGTTCCGTGCGAGTACGACCACCGCGCCTCTGATATCTCATGACATACTGACGATTAACGTACATCTAAAACTGGAATTGAATAATGTGGGCTACCATGCACAACAAACTTCACGCTGATCTTAAGGGCGCTTTAACACAATCATCACTGCCAAAATGTTCAAGGCGGGCTCAATCGCAGGTGAGCGTAGCTTGCACCGCGGCCCAGTATAAACAGCACAAAGAAAAAAATAAAACGAGGAAGAGAGTAGTTTACCGAGCCATGGGCACATGAGAGAAAAAAACAACATACAGCACTTGTAACGAATAATATTTTGCGTATTTCTCACGCTTTTGCGCTCCTTTTTGCTCTGCGTATAAAGCATCCAGCCGAGCCCTCGGTCAACGCAATGCTCCCCGAAATGTTTGTATACAAATAAGGTTTAGTTACACGCAAAATAGTGTCGTCGCTGCTACGCTTGCCAGTAGTCAAGTTTAGCGGAACTTTCTTGAAGGTTTGTACTAAAGCTCCGGGTTCACCGAAAATTACGCCCACGGTAGAAGAGCACTAACGAAGAGCCGACGTTGGTAAATTTGCCAGCGAGGTCAAACTTCACATGTCAAAATGATTCATGTGCACAAAACTGTGCGCATAGGCATCCAGAACATTACATGCAAGTCGTGAGAGCAGGCCGCAAGCTCCAATGATCAAGAAGTTGTAATCGTTAGAGCGACATCAATAGTCTATAGACTGCGAAACATAAAGTCCCAACATCATATATGCGGTCGTGACATAAAATGAAAAAAAAAAATGTTTAATAAGCTTCCGGTTCTCGGCGTGGCCGAGTGGTTACAGTGGAGAGCTAAAGAATGAAGAGGTACTGAGATCGTAGTGCGCTAGGTGCCGCTATTTTTTTTTATTTCTTAGTTATTTTTTTAATTCACTTGAGGTGCTTTGTTACGTTTTAGCTTTTAATTTTTATCCCAGGCCTTTTTTTTTTCGGGCGAACAGTGCCGCCAGTGCGGAGCGTGCCAGCATACCACTTCCCAGTGCGCCCAGTCTTAAGCGTTATACTTGGACCCAGTTTTAGCAATAGGGCAGTCCGCTGTACTGCTTTATTATAGCCGAATGCGACGAATGATACAATAGTGTCCCAATTTCGATGATCGGGTGTGATGTACATGGATATCATATACGATAGGGATCGATGAAATCGATCATTGAGACAGTGAGTCTGGGGATAGTAGCTTGAGGTTGCCTTATGGAGGGTAGATGACGCTTCAAGCACTTCGGCAACGACTGTCAATAAAACGACCGTCCCGCGGTCACTTAGGAGCACCCGAGGAGCGCCATGATGAAATACAATTGATCGCAAAAATAAATTACCTACCTGTTGAGCGGAACCCGCCGGTACAGGGCTGGCTCAGCGTAGCGTGTAAGGTGGTCAACAGCTGTTATAATCCAAGGTAGGGTACCATATAAGTCAATGCCGACTAGGTCGAATGGCGTGACGGGACAGGAAAAGGGCTCTGGGAGGCCAGCGGGGAAAGAAGTCGGCCGCTTGCGACATTGGCACAGATGGCAGGAAGGGGCGTATTTAGCTACGGTTGTAGATAAACCAGGCCAGAAAAAATGGTCTTTTCTCGTGATCGTATGTTTTGTCAAAACTAAGGTTACCTGCAGCAGTGTCATCGTGGAAAGCCGCCAGAATGCGTGGGCGAAGCACACGCGTTACGACTGGGAGCGAGCGAGTTCCATCAGGGCAATACACGTAGCGGCGTAGTATGCGATCTTCGAGCTTGAAATTGTGAAGCTGTCGGCGAAGCCTAGCATTTGGCGGGTTCGAAGCGCCGATAAGGCGGTCGATGATGGGCCGGCAGTTGGCATCAGCTAACTGCTGTGAGCGGAGATCGTGTTTGGTTGGTTTGTAGGGTTTAACGTCCCAAAGCGACTCAGGCTATGAGAGACGCCGTAGTGGAGACTCCGTAAATTGCGACCACCTGGGGTTCTTTAACGTGCACTGACATTTCACAGCACACGGACGCCTTGCTTTTCGCCTCCATCGAGAAGCGGCCACCGAGGCCGGGATTTGATCCCGCATCCTTGGGAACAGTAGTCGAGCGCCGTGACCACTGCGCCACTCCGGTGGTGCGATCGTGTTTGCTCTCAGAGTCGTCAAAAAAACTGTTGTGATATGCGTCAGGGGAAGCGATGGTCGACTGTGGTCAGAGGTGGAAATGCATTGCGAAGAAAAACAGCTGGCTGATTCAGAAAGTGGACAGCGAGAAAGAGCGTCGGCGTCTTGGTTTGGTTTGGTTTGGTAAAACTTTATTTCCCACAGTAGGGGTCCTGAAGGACACTCGGCTAGGCGCCAGGTGTAGAGGGCAGCTCCCACGTCGGCACAGAGATCCCGAAGCTGATCATGTAGTGAAGCACTTTTTAACACTTTGTCCCAATGTTCCTTGTTCTTGGCGTAGGCGTCGCTCGATGCACAACCACACAGCATATGGTTTAAGTCTACACGGTCACTGCACCGTCCACACACATGTTGCCCGTCGTAGTCTGGGTCGATGTGCTTCATGCGCCAGGGGAATTGGGGTATGAGTTCGTTTGGAGCAAGCGTAACGTGACTGATTGGCTGCGGGTTAATTTCTTATCCGGGAGGGGAAATGCTCGTCTGCCTAGATAAAAGTGCTTAGTGAGCTCGTTGTACGTGAATAATTGATCTCTGTACTCGATATGTGGAGTAGCAGGGGAAACCGGAGGGACGCGGTCGATGAGTCCTCGCGCCGCCTCGTGTGCGATCTCATTGAGATTCCGCAGGCCGCCCCCTAAGCTGCCCATGTTTGCAGGGAACCATACGATGGATTGATCGGTGATGTTACTTCCGCCTAAGATCCGTAGCGTCGTCTTGTCTATCCCGCCCTTGGCGAAAGCTCAAGTGGCTGCTCTAGAGTCGCTGTATTCAGTTGTGAAGTCCGAGTCTTTTCGAGCTAGTGCTATCGCTGCTTGCTCAGATACCTCTGGCTTCTTGGTGTAAAGTGTGAGTGAGTTGTGCGTACGCCCGTGTCCGTCGACTACTGCTACCGAGTAGGCATGCGTTCCCGGTATGTACGCTGCATCCACGAAAGCTGTCTGGTCGGGGAACTGTGCCGCGTCCGCAGCGAGGGCTTTGGCGCGGGCGAGCCTTCTTCCTTGATTGTGGATCGGGTTTACGTTTCTTGGGAAGGGGGACACTTTGCTTCTCGCACGACTTTAGGTAACTGCAGGACGTTGTCCTTTTCTACTACGGTGTTCAGGCCGAGCTTAACGAGAATCTCTCTGCCCGCTTTAGTGCTTGATAGGCGTGCAATCTGTGCCGTGTGCTGTGCCTCGATGATTTCGGCAAGGGTATTGTGCACTCCTAGCTGTAAGAGTAGTTCAGTGGAGGCATTATCGGGGAGCCCCAACGCTGTCTTGAAAGCTCGGCGTATGTGTACTTCAAGCCTTCTCTGATGTTCCTTTTTCCAGTTGAGCATTGCAGCCACGTATGTGATGCGACAGAGTACACAAGCATGGACCATTTGAATAGCGTTGTCCTCGCTCAGTCCCATGTGCCTATTCATGATGCGCCGAAACATCCGGATCGCGTTTGCAATCTTGATCGTGATGCTGTCAAGCATCGCCCAGTTGAACCCGTTGAATGGTATTCTTACAAGCGTAGAATCCAACGGCCAAGTCGGCATGTGAAATTTATCAGGGAAGGCAACCAGCAAAGAGCATGGTAATCGGTCACAACTGTGAAGTGCGGGCCATATAGGTAAGGGCCAAACTTTTGAACCACCCAGACGACGGCAAGACATTCCTGCTTGGTAATGGTGTAGATTTTTTTCACCGTGAGTCATGGTCCGACTAGCGAAGGCAATCACTTTTTCACGCGAAGTTGAATCGCGCTGCAGAAAGACAGCACCGAGACCGTGACAACTGGCCCCAGTGCGCAGGATGGTTGGAGCGCTGTCGATTAAGTGGCCAAGAACTGAATCTGATGATAGGGTGTGTTAAGTCATTAAAAGCAGTGTTGCGCTGTTCAGTCCAAACAAAAGGGCTGCGCGCTTTAAGCAGTTCATGAAGTGGCGCAGCAATAGTTGCAAATGCTTATAAATCGTCGGAAACAGGACGCCAAGAAGGAAACTGCGCGAATCTGCAGTCCGTCGCCAACAAGGAAAGTTCAGGCCGTGATGATTGTTTTAGGGTCTGGACGAATGCCGTCATGGCTAACCAGATGTCTTAATATTTTAATTTCTGTTTGAAGTGGCACTTGTTGGTCTTCAGCTGAACGCCCGCTGAAGCAAGACACGCGAGAACTTCATTCAGTACGTCAGATGGTTGGTAAATGTTGACAAAAAGATAACAATCTCATCCAAGTAACATAAACAGGTTCTCCATTTTATGTCACGAAGTACAGTCGCGATCATTCTGTCAGACGTTGCCGGTGCATTACAAAGGCTGAAGGGCATAACATTAAACTCGTAAAGTGCATCGGGAATTGCGAAAGCGGTTTTTTCTTTGTCGTCCTCGTGCACATGTATTCGCCAATAACCTGAGCCGAGGTCCAAGGTCGAGAAATATTCGCCGCATTGGAGAGAGTCATCAATTTGCGGCATCGGGTAGACATCTTTGTGGGTAATTTTGTTGATTGCGCAATAATCACAAAATCGTACTGATCCGTCCTTTTTTTTTAACTATAACTACTGGGGACGACAATGGGCTTGTTGATGGACGAATAATATTGCGACGGAGCTTGTCATTGGCATTTTCTTCAATTACGCTTCGTTCCGAGAGAGAAACCCGATCAGGTCGTCGGCGTACGATTGAGTTATCTTCAGTAAGGATGCTGTGGTGTGCAACACTAGTCCGACCCAGTGGAGGGGAAATGGCACTAAAAATGGCTTGGTGGGTTTGAAGCATTTGCAGTAAATCTTGGTGTTGGTGCGGCATGAGGTTCGGATTGATTGTCTTCGACAGCATGGGAAGAGAGACGTGCGATGAACCACTTTGCTGAAGTAGCGGGGTGGTGAGCACCACTATGTGCATAGGGTGAGCATCCACTATGCATGGCAGGGAAGTTCATTTAGTCAGAACGAGGGATTCACGGGAAGAGTTCATGGCATCTTCCATCACTGAGCCGCTCCGGAATTTTAAAAGACTTGATGAGACGGCGATTTCACGTGCATGATGACAATGAGATGGTGCGATGAGTACATCCCCGTCAGTGATGTGTTCAGAAACAACGGTAAGAAGTGTTTCGCACTGTGGAGGCAATATAGTATCAGCCACGGCAATGAGGGAATTATGTCATTCAGAAATGTCAGATAAAAAATCACTGTCTGTCGTATGGACGACAAGGTGGCCACAAGAAATTAACGCTGAAGTGGTTGACAAAAAATCGCAATCAAAAATCATCAGATGCGCACATGGTGAAAGCATAGCAACTGCACATGGTAGCGGACGCCGTCTATAACAACTCGAAACGCACACTTTGGTGAAGGGTGCAGAGGGACGTCATTTGCTCCACGAAGTTCACATCCATCATATGGTGTCGTTACTTTCCGCAAACGGCGGCATAAATCAGCGTGAATAACAAAAAGTGCAGCCCCTGTGTCAATGAAAGCTTCGACCAGTAATCCTTCAGCTAAAACAGAAATCATTATGTAGGGGTGATGAGGACGACGTTTTGTAAGTTCTCAAAGTGCCGTTTCACCTTCGCAAACTGCATCGATTAGTTTTTCGAATGACGGACAGTAAGAGTTGTTGCTGGTCGAAGTGGAGAAACAAAGCGGTGGTATGGGAAAGGGGACCGACTTCGGGATACATGGGCCCCACGTGGTTCAGACGAGGATACCGGTGGTAAAGAGGATCAGCGAGATGGGCTCAGAATAGGTCCCAGCTGATAAAATGCAGGCATGTCACTTTCGAAGGCTTCGTAACCGCGCCGCTTGCTTTCAATGCGTCGAAAACAGAAGCGGGATATATGCACTCGAATTCCACAATAGTAGCGCACTGGGCGAGAGAGGCGCCAAGGTGCGTAATAGGGTTGCGCAGGTTGAGCCGTCGTCATGAAGTTAATGTGGTTGTAGGGCGCTGCTTGTCTGGGTGGGAGAACAAAAGTAGGAGGGGATGCAGTGACGTGAGCGTACGTCGGCGTTCGGAGAGGTGTAGGAGGTGTCAGGTGCGACAGAGTAGGCGATAGTGGCCACCTGTCATTTAATGATGTGGCGGAGGCTGGCGTCATTACAAGAAGGAGAAGAATGATCGTACCCGCGCCGGCAGAAAGATCTGAGGGCTTGCAGCTCCTCGCGGATTATTGCTCGAATTAGGGCTCGTAGATCGAGGTCAGCCGAGGTCGGGCCAGTAGCGTAGCCTGGCTGCAATCGGGAGGACTGCAGCTGGTCGATGCGTTGGCAGGTCGTAATAATGGAATCAACGCTTGATGCATTCTGGGCAACTAGGGTATTATAAGCCATAGAATTGATTCCTTTCAAGACATGGTGTACGCATTCAAGTTCCGGCATGGTGGGACTGACACGACGACATAGTGCAAGTACCGTGCTACCATTTAGTTAAAATGCTACGACGAGAGACAAGTTAGCTGTCTCTCGTAGTAGCATTTTAACTAAATGGTAGCACTATTGGCAGCTTCTTAAAAGATATTATGTTTAATCGACATTGGCTCCATTTTGCACTGTTTGCCTCTTCGCTTGCGCTTTTACGGTCACAGCCCAAAGCCCCTCACAGTATGTCATGCTTTACTTGCACTGATCGTTTTCATGTTTGCCAGTTTCTCACGGTCATATTGTTTCCCGCCGTAACATGCACTGATCATTACAACTTATCCAATAACCTTGCCCACGATTCCTTTTGATATCAACACTGTTACGAACAGTAAACTTTAACTGCTTCTTTTTGTCCCCATAGCATTGAGCAGAAAATCGAGTTTTGTCACCATGCCGCGGTTTCAGTGACTGTTTACTTTTTTTTGTGTGTGTGTACCGCGCCAAATAATAGTTATATTTCACTGTTAAATTCTACTGACGTGTTATCTGCTACTGTCGCCTACCAATGAGAATGATATTTCAGTTGATCCATCCCCCCCTCCCCCTCCTGAATATTGCAGGATTAAATGTGACATGTACTCCACCCATTATAACCTCGCGATATTTTGTTTTGTGCCCTGATAGTGACAACAATCTCTTTACTGATATATCTTCGTTTCTTTGTGCAACATATTAAGATGCATGACCTTAGCGCAACACGTGTCATTCGGTCTATATACCTTGCACCGCCATTACATCACGCGTGTGAAATCTTGTTTTTGATATTTTGGTGTTTATTTGTTGACAGTGACTGGTCACGTGTTCTTCGATTGTGCATGTATATAAGAAATGGGAACCGACAGCTTCTTTCTACATTCCTTGACAAAGGCCGGACCCCGGCTGAAACGTCGGATTAAAGTGTTGTTTTTTCACCGTGTGTCACCTACTTCAAGTTTATGACCTACCGGACCCATTCGAGCTTCAACCCCCTCCCTATATATATATTCTGGAAGAAGGCTAGGTCAAGACGGCGACGTCGTGGCGGCAAGGACAGCGAAGCCTTGTCTAGCGTTTTCATCCGGTCACCAACCCAGGCACGTGCCGGAGCCGGAGCCGCGGGACGATGATGATGGTATGTACAAATGAAAGAAGATGATGATGGCATGTACAACTGAAAGAAGGTCCTCAGAAGGCTCACGCAATCTGCCCGGGGGGTCGGAAGCGGCCAGCCTGGCCGCTCCTAACTAACCAATGTACCGCGGCGCACAAACGGTTTCATGCGAGAGACATGAACAATTTCAGTTCCACGGTGGGGTCGATCGGCTGGGGGATCAACAGGCGTCACTTTGTAGTTAACTGGAGAAGTTTGGCTGATGATCTTGTAGGGACCAAGGTAGCGGTGGTGGAATTTGTCACTAAGGCCAGGGGTGCGCAGTGGAGTATAAAGCAGTACTTCGTCACCGGGGCGATAAGAGATCACGCGATGCGTAGAATCGTAGCGGCTCTTGCGGTCTTCCTGGCACGCTGCTGTGTCGAGGCGGGCAAGATGACGGCATCTGGCCACACGAGATAAGAACTGGGTAGGTACTGATGTGGAGTAGTCGGGCGTAGAGAAGAAGGAAGCTCGAGAATTGTAGTGGGAGGACGGCCATAAACGAGGAAAAATGGAGAATAACCGGTAGCCCGTTGTACTGCTGTGTTATAGGCGAAAGTGACGAATGTTAGAATAATGTCCCAATTTCGATGATCCGGTGTGATATACATGGAGATCATATCCGATAAGGTGCGGTGAAATCGCTCAGTCAGCCCGTTAGTCTGGGGATGGTAGCTCGAGGTTGTCTTATGAAGGGTGGATGACGCGTAAAGAACTTCGGCAACGACTGTCGATAAGAAGGCCGTCCCGCGGTCACTTAGGAGCACCCGAGGAGCGCCATGGCGCAATACAATTGATTGCAAAAAGAAATTTGCTACTTCTTGAGCGGAACCGGTCGGTACAGGTGCTGTCTCATCGTAGCGTGTAAGGTGGTCGACAGCTGTTATAATCCAATGGTTACCCCCATCGGAGAGAGGTAGGGGACCATATAAATCGATGCCGACTACGTCGAATGGCGTGGCGGGACAGGGAACAGGTTGTAGAAGGCCAGCGGGTGAAGAAGTCGGGCGTTTGCGACGTTGGCATAGAGGGCAGGATGCGACGTATTTGGCAACGCTGGAAGATAGGCCAGGCCAAAAGAATCGTTTTTTTCACGCGGTCGTAGGTTTTGTCAACACCAAGGTGACCTGCAGTAGCGTCATCGTGGAGAGCCGCCAGTATACGTTGACGAAGCACACGCGGCACGACTGGGATCCAGCGAGTTCCATCAGGGCAATACACGAAGCGGAGTAGGATGCCATCTTCGAGCTTGAAATTGCGAAGTTGTCGGCGAAGCCGAGCATTGGGTGGGTCCGAAGCGACAATAAGGCGGTCGATAATGGGACGGCAGTAGGCATCGGCTAATTGCTGTGAGCGGAGAGCGTGCTTGTTCTCAGAGTCGTCAAATGAAACTGTTGTGATATACGTCGGGGAAAGAGATTGTCGGCTGTGGTTATAGGTGGAAATGCATTGGGAAGAAAAACAGCAAGCCGATTCCGAAAGTGGACAGCGAGAAAGAGCGTCGGCGTCTTGGTGTTGGCGACCCGATTTATAAATGACGTCAAAATTGTATTCTTGCAGGTGTAGAATCCAACGGCCAAGTCGGCCTGTCAAATTTTTGAGCGAAGACAACCAGCAAAGAGCATAGTGATCGGTCACAACTGTGAAGTGCCGACCGTATAGCTAAGGGCGAAACTTTTGGACAGCCCAGATGACGGCAAGGCACTCCTCTTCGGTAATAGTGTAGTTTTTCTCAGCTGGAGTCATAGTCTGACTGGCGAAGGCAATCACTTTCTCACGCGAAGTTGCATCGCGCTGCAGAAGTACAGCGCCAAGACCGATACCACTGGCATCAGTGTGCAGGATGGTTGGAGCGCTGTCACTGAAGTGGCCAAGAACAGGGTCTGATGTGAGGGCGTGCTTCAGGTTAATAAAACCAGCTTCGCACTGTTCAGTCCACACGAAAGGGCTGCGTACTTTAAGTAGTTGATGAAGTGGAGCAGCAATACTTGCAAAATGCTTTATAAAACGCCGGAAATAAGACGCCAGGCCGAGAAAACTGCGCAATTCTGTAGTCCGTTGGGGACGAGCAAATTTCAAGACCGCGATGATTTTTTCAGGGTCTGGACGAATACCGTCATGGCTGACTAGATGTCCCAACATTTTAATTTCCTTCTGTGCAAAGTGGCACTTCTTGGTGTTGAGCTGAAGGCCCGCTGAAGCGAGACACGTGAGGACATCATTCAGGCGCGTGAGATGGTCGTTAAATGTTGACGAAAAGATGACAATGTCATCCAAGTAACATAAACAGGTTCTCCATTTTAGGCCACGAAGCACAGTATCGATCATCCTTTAAAATGTCGCTGGTGCGTTACAAAGTCCGAAAGGCATAGCATTAAATTCGTAAAGGCCATCGGGAGTTGCGAAAGCGGTTTTTTCTTTATCGTCCTCGTGCATAGGTATTTGCCAATAACCTGAGCGGAGGTCCAAAGTCGAGAAATATTCGGCGGCTTGGAGAGAGTCAAGGGCGTCATCAATTCTTGGCATTGGGTATGCATCTTTGCGGGTAATTTTGTTGAGTGCGCGGTAATCAACACAAAAGCGTACCGAGCCGTCCTTTTTTTTTAACTAACACTACTGGGGAGGACCATGGACATGTCGAGGGACGAATAATATTGCGATGGAGCATGTCATTTACATTTTCTTCAATTACTTTTCGTTCAGAGATGGAAACCCGATAAGGCCGTCGGCGAACGATAGAGTTACCTTCAGTAATGATGCGATGGTGCGCAACACTAGTCCGTCCCAGTGGTGGGGAAGTGGCATCAAAAATGGCTTGGTGTTGTCGAAGCAATGTCAGCAGTTCTTGGCGTTGGTTCGGCGTGAGGTTAGGATTAATAGTCTTTGTGAGAACCGAAAGAGAGACGTCTGTCGAAACGCGATGCTGAGGCTGAGGGGAGGTGAGCACCATCAAGGACAAAGGTTGAACATCCACCATGCCGGGGAGAGAAGTTCCTTTTCGGAGCACGAGGGATTCACGTGAAGTGTTAGTGGCCGCTACTGTCGCTGAGCCGTTGCAGAACCTCACAAGACTAGACGGGAAGGCGATACCGCGTTCAAGATGACGATAAGATGGTGCGATGAGTACGTCCCCGTCAGCGATGTGGTCAGAAAAAACGGTAAGCAGTTTTTCGCACTGAGGAGGCAGAACAGTATCAGCGGCGGCAACGAGGGGATGATGTCGTTCAGAAACTTCAGATGAAAAATCGCTGTCTGTCATATGGATAACACGGTCGCCACAAGAAATTAACGCCGAAGCGGTTGACAAAAAATCCCATCCAAAAATCATCAGATGCGCACATGGAGAGAGCACAGCAAACTGCACATGATGGCGGACGCCGTCAATAACAACTCGTACGGTGCACTTTGCTAAATGGCGCAACGGGACTTGATTGGCTCCACGGAGTTCAGGCCCATCATATGGTGTCGTAACTTTTCGCAAACGGTAGCACAAATCAGCGTGAATGACAGAAATTGCAGCCCCTGTATCAATCACTGCTTCGACCGGTAATCCTTCAGCGAAAACAGAAATCACATTATACGGGCGATCTGGAGGACTTTTGGAAAGTTCGCAGACTGCAGTTTGACCTCCGGAAACTGCTACGCTTAGTTTTCCGGATGGCGGACAGGGAGAGTTGTTGCGGGTCGGAGAGGGGAAACTGAGCGGCGGTATGGGGATAGGGACCGGCGTCGGGATGCATGGGTTCCACGAGGCTCAGACGAGGATTCTGGAGGTGGGGATGATCTTCGAGGTGGGCTGGAAATAGGTCGTCGCTGATAATATGAGGGTAAGTCACTTTCGAAGGCGTCATAACCACGCCGCTCGTTCTGAATACGGCGACGGCAGAAGCGGGATATATGTCCTCGTATTCCACAGTAGTAGCACACTGGGCGAGAGGGGCGCCAGGGTGCGTAATAGGGTGGCGTAGGCTGAGCCGTCGTCACGGCGTTGATGTGGTTGTAGGGCGATGCCAGTTGGGGCGGCGGAACAAAAGGAGGAGGTGACGCTGCGACGTGCGCGTAAGTCGATGCTTGGCGGGGTGCAGGAGGGTCGGACGCCATAGGTCGCGTGATTGTTGCCAGCTCATCTTTAATGATGTTGCATAGACCGGCGTCATTAGAAGGTACGGAAGAATGATCGCACCCGTGTCGACAGACAGGCTTGAGGGCTTGGAGCTCCTCCCGGATGATGGCTCGAATCAGTGCCCGTAGTTCCAGGTCAGCATAGGTCGGGCCAGTAGCAATGCCGGGCTGCAATCGGGAGGACTGCAGCTGGTCGATGCGTTGGCAGGTCGCAATAATGGCGTGAACAGTAGAAGGATTCTGGGCAATCAGGGTATTATAAGCCACAGATATAATTCCTTTTAAGATGTGGTGTACGCGTTCAGGTTCCGGCATGGTGGGACTAATACGCCGGCAGAGTGCAAGTATGGCCTCTATGTAAGACGCGTACGACTCATCGGGACCTTGGAGGCGAGAGGCGAGATTGTTCTTCGCGACCTCAGTCCGAACTGCTGGGTCGGCGAAATATTGGCGGAACTGCTGCTTGAATGTTGTCCAGTTAGTGGTGTGGGGTTCGCGGTTAATAAACCAGGTTCTGGCGACCTCAATGAGGTAGAAAGAAACGTTCAGAAATTTTAGAGCGTCGTCCCACCAGTTGTAGTTACTGCAGCGTTCATAGGTGTCCAGCCAGTCATCGACGTCTTCGTCGCGACGACCAGCGAACAGCGGCGGGTCGCGTTTTCGTGCGGGCACAGTCAGAGGTGGTGGTGCAGCCGAGGTAGAGGGTCCTGCCGATTCGTGGGTGCTCTCGGTAGACATAACGATGCTGGCAGGCGGTAAACAGGGACCGGAACGTAGCTCCAGCGAGAGGCAGGGCACAAAACAGCAAGGGGATCAATTCTCACCTCCACCACTTGTGGAAGAAGGCTAGGTCAAGACGGCGACGTCGTGGCGGCAAGGACAGCGAAGCCTTGTCTAGCGTTTTAATCCGGTCACCAACCCAGGCACGCGCCGGACACGGCGCAGCGGGACGATGATGATGGTATGTACAAATGAAAGAAGATGATGATGGCATGTACAAATGAAAGAAGGTCCACAGAAGGCTCACAATATATATCGTACATTCCTGTACAAATCGATACCGCATGTATAAGATCTGCCCTACATATTGCACATCTGAAAAATGTTTTTGGTACTACAGGCTAAGGTTATTAGGATTAGGAACCGTTCTTGCTTAGAGTCTTTTCCAGATGGCTGCTACTGACAAATCTTCTAGCGGCCAATTTACTGTGATCAGCCACCAACTTACTCGCCTGTTCCTGCTCTTGGTGTCCTAGGATGACTATGGTTGCTGTGCAGCCACAAAATATATTTTTATTACTTTAACTAAAGTGCGTATACTGCAAAAGTATTTTGCGTCCTTATTTTATTCATTCTGAATTCTACGTCTTTAAATACTTTCACCTACCTAGTCATTCATGCGTGTAGGCGGATAAGCATGCGAATATTTTATTTTGTTTTCTGGCACTAATTAATCGTAATTGGGATGTCTGCTGCCGCCTTTTCAATGCAGTAAAATTACTGAACATTAAATCCTTTCTCTGACTGGCAACGATCCATATATCTGTGGTATATTCCTCCACTTCTCAATACGTCTCGAAACACTTGTGAGTAGATGTCCATATTTTCCTACAACATATGCCCAATTCTTGGTCCTTACTTCGAGGAGCCCTATGGTATATGAATTCATGGCCACTAGTTACTCGAACAGCAACGTTAGACTGCCCTCTACAGAGGATACTATCTTTAAATGTTGCCAGGTTCCGTTTCATATAGTGGCCCGTACAGAGCACGATATCCTTAGCACTCAGCTGCCTCATCCCTCTGACCAGAATCGCGGTCACACTTAAAGACACGCACTACCAGTTACACGAAGGGACAGTTGAAACAAAACCCACATTGCAAGCACTTTTGTAGTGTGTTGTGTTTCATAAATCCCCTCGTGTAGCTATTCGCCATATAGGATGGACCAATTGGCCCCTGTGTTAGCATTCTCACCCCGGTCAATTGTTCCAGCTACTTTCGACTGAAGGCTGGAGGTTTATTAGGGTGTTAATATAAAAGGCGATACCCAAATTCTAGACTAGCGGGGGCAGTGGGAGGCACGAAGAGAATCTGGTGAAGGAGTGCATTCAGGCCGCTGCAACCAAGATCACTGACCACCCCAAACTTGAATGTTCGGAGCGCGGATTTTTGAAGCGAAATCTTCATGACGCTAACTCGGGCAGCCGTCGATGACATTGAGGAAGTCGCGGAAGTTTCACACTCAAGTGAACTTCTTATATACTACGCTTTTCCTTTCTTATGCAATAGTGTACAAAGGAAGCGAAATCTTAACTACGCTAGGGATAGCAAGTCTTCCTGGGACATTAAATTTGGCCTTCAAGTGACCTTTACCTAATAAAGTGTTGGTGCCCACAAATTCGTCGTGTTCACTTAAATATATACTGAGCTCTCATTAAGGCGAAAGCCTTTATTGATTCATCGTTGTCAGCAGAGTTGTCACGCTTTCGAGATTGAGAATTAAAAATAAATTAATAAAATGAAATATGACTTCACTCTGCTATACCTGGATATACGTAGCGAAAAGCAGTGACTACCTCGGGATCAGAAGTTAATTTCTCCAGACTTCGCCGTTCGCCAGCAGCCAAACTCTCCTCAGCTTCCACGCCGATCGCGTTTATGCTCACCGGTGTTCTATAAATCGTTTACAGGAAAAAAAAGGGGCTGCATATTTCACTCGCGGAAGGCAAGAAGCGCCGCCTGGCGGCGTTCGAGCTCACTCGTTCCCGCTTGGTCCTCATAGCCGAAGGAAGATGAGGGACGTCACATTCTTGACGTCGCCTAATTGAGTGACTGAACTATTTTATTCTTTGGAACTTTCAAATTGCGTGCCAATCGCAGTATCTGTAACTCGCAGGTTCCCGTTATAATCCCCAATGTAGACAAGCGGAAATACGAAGAGCATTTCACGACCCGGTGCGTCGCGCAGCAGTAAAGTGTTCGGCTGGGGATCCAAGGGATGAAGGAATGGAGGTTCGATTCCTGGATGTTGACTATTTTTTTTGATGAGGAGGAGTGGCACGGCTCTTAAGAGTGGCTAGGCAACGATGGCAGAGCTTGGCGAGGGGGCTACGCATCTGGCCTTGGCTGTGACGTCACTCTGTGGCGGCATACGGTATACGGCATACGCGAAGCTGGGCTCCGACCTTTGTAGTGAAGCTTTGCGCCTCAAAACTTCGTCTCCATAGGGAATCGAACCTCCATTCCTTATATCCCCAACCTAGCGATTTACCAACTCCGACAACGCCCGGATCGTGAAATGCTCTCCATATTAATTCCCCTAGTCTACCGTGAGGATGATAGCGGAATTCCGCGAGTGACACCTACTGCGCATTTCCTTTCCTGTAAATGAATTACAGAATGGCGCTGAACTTTGATGCGTTCAATGAAGTGATGGTTGTGTTGCACATTGGGCTCGCAAGGTATTTTCACTACAGGTCATGACGTCCCCAGAAGGTCCCGGCCCCCGTACCCTAGACCTGCGTAAAATTTAAGCAAGGGTAACGTAGTTGTGGTAATTGCTCCATTGCTACGTTGAAGAGAAGAGGCAATAGTACAGAGCCCTGGGGGGTGCCCCAGTGCCCACAGAGAAGAGTGAAAATGTGTTATCGCGGAACTTAAAGCGGGCACTGCGTCCACTGAAAACGTTTTTGACAAAGTTATACGTTTTTGCCCATACAATCAATGCTGACAGGCCATCCGTCGCTCCCTGGTGTGAGCTATTATCAAATGCCTTCTTTAGTTCGCTTCGAAGAATGTCCCATTTTTACTCTTGGACAGGGTAATGTCATGGTCAAATTAAACCATGAGGTCCTGTGCCGAGATATGAGAGCGGAAGCCATCATTTCGAGCGGAAGTAAGTCATGGCTGTCGATATATTTTGTGAGCCTGGTTAGGATGGACGTGCTCCAGTAGCATGACGCTAGAGATATTGCCCGTGAATTGTCTATCTGAAGCTGTTTGAAAGGCTTGGGTATGAGAGTAATTTCAGCCGTTTTCCATTGCTGACGTATTTCTCCTTTCTCCCAGCACTGCTACATAAGCTAGTTAATGCGGCTACCGATTGGTGATCTAGGTTTCGCATTATTTTGTTAGTGATACCATCTGGGCCCTGCCCTGTGTTGATTCTAAGCCGAAGAATATCCGCTCTCACTTCTGCACCGCTGACAGGGGCATCAAGTTTATCATTGGCGTCCTCTAAGTAATCTGGAAGGGGTCTCCTGCGTGTATCGAACTTCGTGTCACCTCCTGGGATAGAGTGTCTAAAAATCTTGATGTTAGTGCCTTGTTGAGCTTACGAGCTCACGGGGTCCAGGAGTTGACGAAGTCCACTTGTCTTAGGCATGCTCATATATTCTCTGTGTGTTCGCATTAATTCCCCCAGTTTTTCTAGCGTAGCTTGAAAGCGTATACTTCAATGACCTTATTATGCCGAGCTATCTTGCGCCGTAGGTTAAAATTCCACCGCTGCCCCTTAGGTCCCCGCTCCATTCTTTTCTTTGCCTCCCACATGCGGGGAAGACAAGTATCCACTAAATTCGGAGCGTTGGCCTGATCGAGATATTTAGTCGCTACCCGGACGTCGGACTTTAGTTGTGTAGCCCACGTGTCAAGGTCCGTTATTTTGCTTTTATTTTTGCCTATCCTCTTGCCTCAAAATTTATTCCACTGCATTATCACCGGCGTTGCACGACGCTTAAGGCCGGGGCCATCCCCGAGTTTAGGCACGATTATTTGTGATCACTACCGAAGTTCAGGTTGGTGTTGCTACACTGTGGACTGAGGGCGCGCCTAGATATTGGGAGGCCGGGGTTGTACCGACGCTAACATTGTCCCCAATTCGTGTCGGGCAGGTAGCATCTGTATGCATAATGCATCCTAGGTGTTGTATATCCTCCACAGCTGCCTCCCTTTCGGCCAAGGTGTACAGAATCCCCCTCAGAATGGCTAGCATTGAAATATCCCACAATCACTAACGGATGTTTTCTTATTACTTGTTCTGCTTTTGGGAGCAGTCCTGAATATGGCCGTGCTCTGCCTTGGTGAGCTGCAAATATTGAGGAGGTAAATACTGGACCTATGACTGTTTCCCAAGATAATGTCTACAAAACAAATTTTCTATCTCTCGCGATGCAAGGCGGTGTTCCACTTCGGCCATATTTCTTTAAACTAAAGTTTTCACCATCGTTCTCTCCCCCTTATCGCTGTGGAATGCTCGGTATCCCCTAGTTCTTGGACTCCGGCAGCATCTTCGGCCAGTTGAACAATTTCTCTTTGGACTCTTGGGTCTGAGCTTCGCAGAAGGGTCTCCCAGATGTCTGTAGTTATATTTTTAGCCCTGCCTGGTGACGTCGCACATTCCCATACTATGTTATCTAGTGATCCCCTTTCCTTACATAATGAACATAAGTCTGATCATGTTTCCGGCCATATATGGTTGACAAGAACTGGGTTCGGGCATTTATTTGTCTATAGTTTTCTCCATGCTACTGCATTCTATTTGCCTAACGTGGGGTCCGGTGGTGGTAGGACCCTGCTGCTAAGTCTGTTGTGCATTGTTATTTCGCTATAGTTAATCAGGTCCTCTTGTTTGCCTTGCTGCGATGGCACTTCTCCAGCCAGGTGTGTGAGAACTCCGGCTAGTATGTGTGCCACCTCGTTTCAAGGCACGCCTGCGTGGGCTGGCGTCCAAACAAGGATGACGTCTCTTTCTATTCGCTTTTGATCGAGGATTCTGCCCGCGATCCCAGCTATTACTCCAGCGGTGTAGCTCCTGGTTGCGGTTTTGCTGTCACTGACTATGCATTTTGTCTCGGTCTGAGCAAGCGCCAGTGCTAATGCAGCCTCTTCCGCTGTCTATATTGATTTTGTTTTATAGACACTGCGGTGACTATGTCTCGCTTGCCGTTGAGTACGACTGCATTAATTTTTCTTTGCCGCAGTATGCAGCGTCTACATAGCAATTCTACTGAAATTTCTGCCGCGAGTTTTCGTGTCTGTGTTTTGGCCCTTGCCTCTCGTCTTTGCTTTTATATTCAGGGTGCATGTTCTTTGGTAATGGTGTGATATATACCCGTTTCCGGACCTCCCCTCTAATTTCCTCTGTCGTGTCCCAGTACTGCTTCGGTTATATACCTATTTCCTTCAATATCTTCCTTCCACATTTAGTTTTCTCCAGCCTTCTTTGTTTTGTAGCTAGTGTTGACTCAATTATTTCATCTAATGTGTTGTTTATTCCCAGCATCATTAGCCTGTACGCCGCGGTACTTGCCGGGAGGTGTAGTGCTCCTTTGATGCATTTTCTGATCATGTGATATCGATCCTGTCTTCTTCGGCCTTTTTCAGGTCTCAGTATGGTGTGGCATGCCCGACCCTGCTTATTAAGAAAGTTTGTATGAGCCTTAATAGCTTACTTTTTTTTAAGGCCTTCATTTTATTAGCTATTCTCCTTATAAGATTTGTCGTTTGTATGACCTGTCCTTCCAGTTTCCTTATCCTTTCTCCGTTGCACCCGTTCGTTTTGAAGACCATTCCTAGCACACTCATTTGCTCGACTTTCGGGACTGCTTATCCCTCCAATTCTTCTTTTTGCCTTAGGTATTTCGGATTGTATATAAACTACTTTGATTTCTTTGAGGAACATTTCATGCCCCTCTCTTTGGAATATTGTACAGTGTAGTTTGCTGCCTCTTGCAATTTGTGCTCAATTTCAGCATCGCTACCTTTTTTGTCCAAATGGTTATGCCATCCGCATATAGGGTAAATTTCATCTGCTCTATTTACCTTAGCTTTTCTGGAAGTCCACACATAGCTATGTTCAAACGTGTGGGCGATAGCACCGCTCCTTGTGGTGTGCCCTGCTATCCCCCTTTCCAATATCTAAGATTCTATTCCAGGATACCTTATTTTTGCTTTTCTGTCTGCTGGAAAGTTTTTTAGATATTCATACATCCTTTACGTTTAGTTTCGTACGGACCTACAGAACAGCATCGTGTTTTACACTGTAAAATGCCTTCTTCAGGTCCAATCCTAAGATACCTTTACCATATTATGGTGTATACTGAGCATAATACCTTGCGTACTAAGATGTTGCCTGAACCCTATGACCTCCCGGGGCCATAGCTCATTCTCCTCCCTATATCTGGTCAGTCTTCTCTGAATTCCACGTTCGAATAGTTTACCTACACATGATGTGAGTGATATTGATCGCAAATTATTGACCGCTGGAGGTTTTCCGGGTTTGGGTATTAGCACTATCTCAGCAAGTTTCCATTGCTTTGGGATTTCCCCTGTTTTTCAACATCTCTGCATGGTATTAGTTAGCTCCACTACCGAGTCGTTATCCAAGTTCTTTAGCATCCTGTTTGTTATCCCATCCGGGGCCGATTTTGTATTTATTCTACAGATTTCTGCTACCACTTCAGCTACCGTTCTGGGGGCATCTGGTCGCTAGATTTGGTGTCCTTTGTACGCTTCTAATTTATCTTTCCTTACTTCTGCAATATATTTGTCCTTAAGTTCTTTAAGGAAGTCATCATCGCTCCCTCCATGATGGTGCCTAGCCTTTATCAACCGAATAGAAGTCTGCCTTTTAGTTTTCTTTGGGTCTAGCATTTGTCGTATTATACTACATGTCTTAGCCATGCCCATTTCATTTTCCATTTGACGGCACCTGTCTCGCCAGTTTTGCCCGCATAGGTTTTGTGCCTGTTAACCTTTGCCATCATCCTTCTAAGACACCTGTTCCATTTTTGCTCCTAAGTCTTTTTTCGAGACTCTGCTTTGCTTCCCCCCTGTGCAATAGCCGGCTATCTATCACTGCTGCAGCATTCTCTCCCTTAAAAATTTTGGTGGGCTTTTAGATGTCTCGTTTAAGTCTGTTACACCACTCCTAGATATTGTTTATGGGTGGAATTTCCTCGGTGGTTCTCCAGTCTCTAAACGTGTCCCACTCAGTAATTTTGCTTTACTTCCTTTTTCGCGCTTTCGGCCCTCCTTCTATATTAATTACTATGATACAATGGTCGCTGCCTATGTTTATTTCCAGGTTGTACCACTCTAGACCTTCTATGTTCTTTGAAAGTGCGAGGTCCGGAGACGCGTCCTCGCTGACACTATTTCCTATCCTCGTCGGGCCTGTCTGGGTTGTTATTCAGTGGGAATCCTTGCTCCAGAATATCTTCCCATAGTTGCCTGCCTTTCGAGCATTGTCTACTGAGCCCCATGCTTGATGTTGTGCATTAAAGTCACCTACTATGAGTGGCTGTTGCCCTCCGCATATATTTTCAGCCTTTTTTATTAATGCACGGAATCTTGTCTTTTTCTGCTTTGGCGAGCTATAGACGTTGCATTGAAAATATAAGGCTCTGTGATGCTTTCGGCTAATGCATCCACGAACACGTGTTCTATGTCCCTGGATGCTCTTTCGTGTTCCAGAGCTGCCACATTTCTTTTTACTAGCGTTGTCATCCTCGTTCTGTCTCCTTTGTTACTATGGAAAGCTTGGTATCCTGCCAATTTTGCAAGACCCCCTGTTTTCTGCAGTGCTATTGCGAGAAGTTAGTTTTCTAATTGTTTAAGATGCTGCTGTAGCACTGGCCTCTTTCTTTTAAAACCTCTCCAATTCCATTGCCATATTTTATTGTTTATATTCATCGTTGTGTCCACCCCCCTTGGAATAAATTTTTGCGCGATAAGAAACAAAATGTTAGGGAACGACTCACAAAACTCCTGACTGCTATCGTCGCTAGCATCAGAAGCGCATCTTCGGTGAAAGGCATTCAAAAATGAATTGAACCCTCCAGACAAATTTTCTCTAGTAGCAAGCATTACAGCTAAAGATGGCTGCTAACTTTGCGTACACGGCCCCGCTGTAAATCCGCGGATACTCGGCAGTGGCTAGCGGAGGAGGAGGAGGTAAACTTTATTAAAGAAGAGGTCGTAGGCGCGGGGTGGGTTGGCGTTCCCGTCCCCGCGGTGGGCTCCTCTTCTAGGCCGGACGCCAGGTGGCCGACCGACGATGTCGTTCGGCGACCTCTTCGGCTCGCTCCGTGACTCGGAGTTGAACCTCCGGGTCGGAGCTGAGCAGCGCGGCCCCCCACTGAGATTGGGTAGAGAGCTGCAGACTCTGTGATGGCTTGTCTTGATTACATGAGTATAGGATGTGTGGTGTGTCTGCCTTTTGATGTCCACAGAGAGAACAGACAGGGCTGAACTGCTCTGGGAACCATATGGAGTACATGTACGGATTAAAGAAAGTGTCTGTTTGAAGCTGGCGCCAGGTGACTTGTTGTGTTTTACTTAGTGATCGATGTGGTTCTGGGAAGATTTGTCTTTCTTTCTTGAAGTGGGTAGTAATTTCTTTGTAGGTTGTCATCCGCTCCCTAGCCGACCTGAGCTCAGGGCAGCGCACCTCCCGGTTAACTACGAATCCTCGGGCAAATTGGTGCGCTGCCTCGTTCCCAGGATGGTCCGAATGGGCAGGGACCCAGATCAATGTGATAAGGCGGGTATGGGAGATTTTTTGCAAGATTTTGATGGCTGCGGAGTGGGCCCTTCCTTTTGCAAAATTTCGAATTGCAGTTTTAGAGTCGCTAAGGATGTATTTGGCAGTGGTGGAGGTAATGGCTAAAGCTATGGCAGCCTCTTCGGCCTCCTCCGGAAATTTTGTTTTATTGATTGTCGCCGATGCGAGGGGAGAACCTCGATGATCGACAACTGCCAGGGAAAAGGCATCTCTGTCCGCATGTTCTGCCACGTCCACGTGCGCCGTGTCTTTCTGTACTGAAAATCTTTCGAGTAATTTTTGTGCTCTAGCCCTTCTTCTGTCCGTATCATATTCTGGATGCATGTTTTTAGGCAGAGGACGGACTATTAATTGCTCGTGCACGTGTCTTGGAATCGGCAAAGTGTGGGCCCGGGTCCCTTCATATTGTATTCCTGCTTTTTTTTTAGGATGAAACGTCCCGTTTCAGTGCTTGACAGTCGTTCGTACTGTGCGGTGAGGTGTGCTTCCACCATTTCCGCTAAGGTGTTATGAATTCCTAACTTTAGTAGTGTTTCATTTGGGGTATGACGAGGGAGGTTTAGCGCAATTTTATAGGACTGCCTAATTAGTGAATCCAGGTCGTCTCTTTCTCTAACTGTGAGGGTGACGTATGGTGTAGAGTAGATAACTCTGCTAATAACGAAGGCTTCTACTAGTTTCCTGGTCTCAGCTTCTTTAACTCCTCCACGCCTATTCGCGATTCGTCTGAGGAGGAGGGAAATTTGGTTCACGGTGTTTTTCAGTTTCTTAATTAGTGTGTCGTTTTTTTGGTTTGACTGTATGAGCATTCCGAAGATTCTTAGTGTTTCCACTTCTTGGATGGCTGCACCTTCCGCGTAGATTTTTATCGCAGGCGCTTTATTCTTTCTTTGACGCTTTGGGTGTAGAATGAGTAACTCAGATTTCTGGGGGGAACACGCGAGTCCCGCGGCTTGCGCCTCCTCTACGACTACGTCTACCGCTTGTTGTAGCGTATCTTGTATCGTGCCAATACTCCCCTTGGTGGTCCAAAGGGTGATATCGTCCGCGTACAAAGAGTGTTCTAGGTCTGGGATTCTTGCGAGTTGGTGTGCCATTTTGATTAGGGTTATGTTGAATAAAAAGGGGGAGAGGACCGATCCTTGCGGAGTTCCTCTATCTCCTAAAGTGAAGGTGTCGGATTTGATAGTGCCAATTTGAATTTTAGCCGTCCTATCGGAGAGAAAGTCTTTGATGTAGTTAAACGTTATTGCGCCTACATTCAGCAGTGAAAGAGATTCTAGGATTGCTTTGTGTTTAACGTTATCAAAGGCTTTGGTTAAATCTAGGGCTAGGATTGCCCTGGTACTCCTTTCTTGCTCATGAGATAGGACTTCGTTTGCTAGTCTTAGCATCGTATCCTGTGTTGATAAATGTGGTCTAAAGCCGACCATAGTGTTTGGATATAAATTCTCTTTTTGCATGTGGGACTGGAGTCTGTCTGGTATGACGTGCTCTATCAGTTTTCCTATGCAAGAAGTAAGCGAAATAGGTCTGAGGTTTTCGAGCGCGAGCTTTTTGCCAGGTTTTGGGATAAATTTAACGATGGCATGTTTCCAAGACGCTGGGAGTTTTCCCTCTCTCCAGCACTCGTTCGCAAAGTCCGCGAGGGCTGTGATAGAAGCGTCGTCTAGATTTCTGAGTGTCTTATTGTTAATGCCGTCCTCTCCTGGGGCGGATGTTGTACGTACCTTAAAGAGGGCTGCTCTTATTCCCGCCAATGTTATGTAAGCATCCAGGATGGAGTTAGGCTCTCCTTTATAATTGGGCAGGGACTTCGTCTCACGGGTTGTGCAGAAGTATTTCTGCTGTAGCGTGTCTATAATATCTTGATCCGTGCCTGGGTCTATGTTTAAAATTTTGGTGATTTCCTTTTGAGTGGTAGCTTTGTTGGATTCCGGATCAAGGAGATGCCGCAGAAGATTCCACGTCTGCCTCGTGCCTAGATTGCCATTCACATTTTCACAAATATGGCTCCACTGCTGTCTGGCTAGTTCTGCGGTGTGGTGTTGAATTTCTTTTGTGAGTGTGACGATCCTGTTTCTAAGCTTTTTGTTATATTTTTGCTTAAGCCATCTTTTTTCTAGGCTCTGCCTTGCCTCCCACATGTGCGTAAGTCGGCTGTCAACCGTATTTACGCCTAAGTCATGTACTATTTCCTTAGTGGCCTTTCCCACATCCGATAGGAGGGTCTGTGTCCAGTGTTCTAAGTCTATGATTGGTTCGTTGTTTTGGTCGCGGATAGTCCTAAGCTTGTCCCAGTCGGTGATTTTGTTTTTTCTGGGTTGGGGTTTGAGATTGGCAATGGTGATTTTAGACATTATGATATAATGGTCACTTCCCAGATTTTGTCTGGTGTTGCTCCAGCTTAAGTCTGGGAGACTTTTGCCTATCGTTAGGTCCGGGCACGTGTCCCTGGTCACGCTGTTTCCTATCCTAGTAGGTTGCATGGGGTCCGTGTATTGGGTGAGCCCTCTTTGCTGGATAAAATCCATTAGGGCCGTTCCTTTCCTGGACATGGTTGCGTGTCCCCATTGCACGTGTTGAGCATTGAAGTCGCCCACAATTAGGGTTGGGTTTTGGCCTGCGATTTGGAGGGTTTTGAGTATAGCGGCTTTCGCTGGTCCAGCCGGTGCCCTGGGGTGGCTGTATGCGTTTAGTACGAACAGAGAAGAGGAGTTTCTTCTGCTAGGCAGAATTTCAATTAATATACAATCGAGCTCTACGTTTTCAATCTCGTGGTTAACCACGGTAAGATTTCTATGTACCAACGTAGTGGTTAAAGGCTTTTCTTTGATGTGACATGGCAGAACCGCCCGGTACCCTGGCAGTTTTAGTCGAGACATTCTGGGTTCTTGAATCGCTATAATGTCATGTTTTTCGGATTGCGATTGAATGTGTAACTGCAGATCTGTTTTTTTGTTGCGCATAGACCTGCAGTTCCACTGCCAAATTGTTACGGTTTTAGGATTGGCCATTTTGCTTGGATAGATCGATTGGCGCCCCTTGAGCTAAAGGGGGAAGCCGGTGTAAAATTTCCTGTAAAACGGTGTCAATTACTCCGAATTTGTGATTTACATCCTGTATGTGTTGTTCGAGTCATTGTGTTAAATTATCAACTCTTTGGGTTAGACTATCGAGTTTCTGGCTGTGCTCCTCCACTTTTTCTTCGAGTTTTGGGACTCTATCCTCCACTGAGGTATTTCTTACGTCAGCTGCTACTGCTCGTTTTTTGCGAGGTGTTTCTTCCTTGCTAACTACGCTTACTGGGGTTTCGACTGAGGCGGTCACAGTAGTACTGAAAACCGCGCTTACGCGTGAGCCGGCGTATGTCGGAGCACGAATGACGTCACGCACGACAGAAGTGGTCGCCGCTGACTTCGTCACAAGAAGGGAACTACGCAGTATCTGTCACGCTTGCTCTGTAGGCACATGAACCGTGTCGAAAGAGAAAGGAGAAATGTTGGTTTGGTTTGGTTTGTGGGGTTTAACATCCCAAAGAAACTAATGCTATGAGAGACGCCGTAGTGGAGGACGCCGGCTATTTCGACCACCTGGGGTTCTTTAACGTGCATTGGCAACGCACAGCACACGGGCGCCTTGCTTTTCGCCTCCATCAAAAAGCTGCCGCCGAGGCCGGGATTGGGAGTGAAAGTCGAACGAACGAAAGAAAGGGGGATCGCAGTGGAAGGCTACGGAGTAATTCCAACCACCTGGGGATCTTTAACGTGCACTGACAGCGTACAGCACACATTAGAGGTCCCCAGATGGTCGAAATGACTCCGGACTACTACGACTCCCTTTTTTTCTCTTTCCACTTTCACTCCCACCTTCCTTCCTTCCCTTATGGCGCGGTTGCGGTGCCCACAGAAAGCGAGACAGGTATCGCGCCTTTCCCTTCCTATAAATCATTCAGTTTAAGGCACGAAAGTATAGTGAAGTGGTAGCCGTAGACATGTCATTGAAATAACATGGTTGGTTGGTTGGTTTGTGGTTTAAGTTCTCAAAGCGACTCAAGCTATAATATACGGCGTAATTGAGGAATCCGGTACTTTTGACCCCCTGGGGTTCTTTAAGGGGCACTGACATCGACACGAATCGTTTTCTCTGACACCACCTAGACGAAATTTATTTAACCAACACCCTTTGACATGTCGCCGATGCATACTACCTGTACAGAAGTGATACCACAGTATTTGGCTAAAAAGCTGCAAAGAAATGAAAGGCTGAAAGCTCAGCGAGCATCCGAGACACCTGAACGACGAGGAGAATGTCACGCTAAACAGCGCAGCAAAGCCTGAAACATCTAAAGCACCACCATAAGTTAAACAGTAAGCATATCTATAAGATAAACCAAGGCATATCTATAAGTTAAACCGTAAGCTTCTCCATAGCCTAAGTAATAAAGCATAGCTGTAAGATAAATCATAAGCATATACATAGAATAAAGCATAACCATAAATCAAACCATAAGCACCCCTTGAGCATTTCGCTTCGAGATAATAGGCTTTGCTTTAGCAAAACCCCAGCCAATTTTTTTTTTCATTTTACTCTTCCTGTCCATGTTATATCTAATCACAACCTGCTTACACGAGCTAACATCAGGGCCTGTATTCCGAGTTTGCGTCGTTATGAAAGTGTCGCTATCTCCCCTACCTCGGCTCGTCTGATTGGTGGAGACGCCGGAACATGATGCTGCCACCTCTTCCGGATCCGTTGTGGCAACACCAATTAGGCGATTCAAGATCGCGTGAGATAGCGACACTTCGATAACGATGCAATCTTGGAATGCGGGCCCTGGACTTCTTCGATTTGGGCAAGTAAACTGCATCGTGTTCGCAGTGAAATCTGCCAAATTGATAATCTAGATTTTATGTGTGGTGAGGAGGAGAAAACATTTATTTATGATGATATGATTTGGGAAGGGAGGTGCGTTTCTTTGTGGAGCTGAGTGGTAGACCCTATTCCGGGACGCCATTGGCCGCCGCCACTGCCCGAGCTCTTTGGACCAGGACACGCTGGGCCTGCAGGTCCGAGCTGGACAGGGCCACCTCCCAGCCCTCCCTTGTTGACTGTTTTATTGCTTTTAGTTTTGTATTTTTCTGGCAGGCGTGTCAGCCATCATACTGCCCGCAGAATTTGCACGTACCCGTGAATATCTGGTCCATGTGTTTTAGTATTGCGGGATTTAGAAAACACCCTGTTTGGAGCCATCTAAGGCGGAACTCCTCAGATCTGTCGAGGCCCTTGGCGGGTCCCAGGAGTGCCCTCCTGCAGAGGCGTAAATAATCTGTAATTTCGGCATAAGTTATTAGCGGGATTGGTATGGTTGCCTCGGCATAACCGGAGGATTGAGCGGAATGCCGTGAGTGGAATGCTCGGGCAGCCGCGTGAGCGGCCTCGTTCCCCTCCCGGGGGGTTGGCAACCAGGGGCTGAGGAGTGCGGACGCGTTTTGCGTCGGCTCCACACTTTTTGTCTCGATGTGCCAGAAACTTTCATCGGAATTTGGTTTCAGTAGTGTCATTGTACGTCGGAAGGCGTCGTGACCTTGTGGACACCGAGTTTGTGACTGTGAGTGCAGCAGTTTGGTTTTTATTGTCGGTCTTGTGCGGACCACCTGCGAAACGCTAGCGCTTGTTTGGCCTAGCGCGGCTTCGGCCGAGGAGACCGGCCCGGAGGCCCCTTCACCGCTGGTCTACCGCCGCGTTTATGGACCAAAACTGACGATGCACGTGGCCGTAGAAGGTACTGACCTCGATCCAGAAGACTGCGTGAGCACCTGGGTACAAACGCTCAGGAAAAAGGTTGAATCGAAAACCAAGCGGACGCTTCTGAATGATTCCAAGGAGGACAAGGTGGTGCAACACCGCGTTCCAAACGGGGAAGCCGCTCATGGCGCTGCTAAAGCAACTAGAAGAAAATTGGCTGAACGGTCAATAGCTATGAATCTTCCGAGGTTCCTGGAAGAAGGTATCAAGGTGATTATTAGGCCTCGTGAAGGTCTAGCCGTCATTAAACGCACGCCGGGCCCGCTGCTTATTCAGGCCCTCGCCATGGCTGCCGGAATCAGCTGGTCGGAGCTGGACTCATGGTGTGTCAACGGAAAGCAAGGTACGGTGCTCTTTCATTCCTTGGATTTTAGTTGACGCGTGAAGGTAGCCGCAATCCGTTGCTTTAAACTCGATGACAAGGAGCATGAAGTGGTGGCCAATCTGATCGCACCGGAGGATTGCGGCCGAGGAGTCGTCCTTGGGATCTGTGATACATTCACGGAAGAACAGTTGTTCAGAGCATTGAGGAAGGATCCACAGAACCCAACGGTCGCTTGTGTGCTGCGGATGGGGAAGACTTCCACTATTATTGTCACCTTTTTGGAACCTGAAGTCCCAAGATTTGTCAGGATTGAAGGCATGCTTATGCCATGTCGATTGTTCAAAAAGAGATGTGAAGTTTGCTTCAGATGTGGGGAACTTGGTCATCGCTCAGATGTGTGCGATAGTGAAAAACCTAAGTGCCGTGGCTGTGGGGTGGTATCGCCGCCCGAAGATCACCAGTGCACTCCCCAATGTCGTCTATGTGGAAAGGGCCACCTAACGGGAGACAGACGCTGCAAAGAACTCTTCCGTACACCCTACGTTATTAGGAAGAGAAAATGGGAAGCAAAATTAGCCGCCGAGGAGGCAGCCAAACAAAAGCTAGCCTCCGAGGAGGAGGCCAAGAAGCTGCGACAGGTCCGCTTTAGTCGTCGCGATGGGTGTAGTGAGTCCCACAACCAGTTCCACAGCCGTACAAGAACCCGTTCCTCTTCGTTCCCGCGACTGCAGCCGCCGTCGTCCAAGACGATAATGGAGGGCTCTCGACCAAAGCAGCAGCAGCAGCAGCAGCAGCAGCAGCAGCAGCAGCAGCAGCAGCAGCAGCAGCAGCAGCAGCAGCAGCAGCAGCAGCAGCAGCAGCAGCAGCAGCAGCAGCAGCAGCAGCAGCAGCAGCAGCAGCAGCAGCAGCAGCAGCAGCAGCAGCAGCAGCAGCAGCAGCAGCAGCAGCAGCAGCAGCAGCAGCAGCAGCAGCAGCAGCAGCAGCAGCA